>NC_056725.1:470463715-470751215 GCF_019279795.1 Protopterus annectens
ATACTACCTGACTGTTTCTACCCATATTCACATAGTCAGGGTTACATATGTCCACTCATACTGTGTGTGTGCGTGTGTGTGCACATGCATACGTGTGTGTGTGTGTGTGTGTGTGTGTGTGTGTGTGTGTGTGTGTGTGTGTGTGTGTATGTGTGTGTGTGTGTGTGTCTGTGTGTGTGTGTGTGTGTGTGTGTGTGTGTGTGTGTGTGTGTGTGTGTGTGTGTGTGTGTGTGCTACTGCCATACACTGCCTTGATTTCTATCAGTCACTCTGGTTGTTAGCAGTAGAGATTGGTAGCTGTGACAGCATGACACTTTTGAACATTTCTTGGGGGAGACCACTTGGTGTATGTACTTATCTTGCTGTCATTTGCAGCATTGGGGTTGGACCATGGGTGTTGGGCACAGTATAACTACAGCCTTCCTATAGCTACTTTATACCTTTTCTTACCTGGAAGACCTATGGAGAGAATGTTTGTTAACACTACCTGACTGTTTCTACCCATATTCACATAGTCAGGGTTACATATGTGCATTCATACTGTGTGTGTGTGTGTGTGTGTGTGTGTGTGTGTGTGTGTGTGTGTGTGTGTGTGTGTGTGTGTGTGTGTGTGTGTGTGTGCTACTAACATACTCTGCCTTGATTTCTATCGGTCACCCTGTTTGTTAGCTGTGACAGCATGACACTTTTGAACATTTTTGGAGGGAGACCACTTGGTGTATGTACTTTTCTTGCTGTCATTTACAACCTTGGGATTGGACTGTGGATGTTGGATACAGTATAACTACAGCCTTCGTATAGCTACTTTATACCTTCTCTTACCAGGAAGACCTGTGGACGGAATTTATGTTGACACAACCTGACTGTTTCTAAATATATTCACAAAATGCTAGTTGAAATTATGCATACAGCTTACTACCACTCCCTGGATTTGAACCGTGGCTGTTTCTGTTAAAAATGCAACAAGTTTGTGTTTCATTAGAAGGAGCTATTGAGAAACTGCTGTTGCTTTCTTGAATGATTTCTATCTCATTCTCTCTGACCTTATAATTAAACATTCTTATACATACATTCCTATATATACCTTTTGAAATAGCACAGTGTGGAAAAACAGTGGTTAACACAATAATATTATTCAGATATCAGATCTTGGTGCGTGAAACATTTCATATCAGTTAATCTCGTGTCTTACAGAGGCAATAACTTTGTCAGATGAGATTTGATTGTTTAATGCTTTTAGAGCTATAGCTGCTATGCATAACCTGTATACATCTCAATTCATACCATACCAGAGTAAACACAACCAGTCCAGGGTTTTGAATTTTATTGACAGGCAGTTACAGTTTTATTTATATATAACCTATATGAGACTATTACTGTAATATTGTCTGGTTTATTCAGTACAGACCATAGCCATTTTTAATACTGCCAGGTGACATTTTACTCCTTTATATTTATTTGGTATGAATACTACAAGCTAGATTGTTACTCACCAGCCTCGAGATGCAGCCTTTGCAACCTGCAAGCATGGGCTTCTTGGTTCGTAGCCCACTCAGCTGGAGGTGTAAAGAAGACAGAGAATCATTTATGCATACCTATCCATCACATACACAGGCTGGACTTTGGTAAACAGTTACTGATATGAACACTTACACATGCCACGGACATTACTCCACTGCCATGCTTCTTGGACCCAGTGGTCCAAGAGCTACCTCTTCCTGTGCTTCAAGTTGGCATAGTGGTGTCGGACCTGCTCAACAGTCTGAGGGATGCCAGTGGAACTGGTGAGATCACAGGGGTGAGACTTTCCCAGACCTCCGCTTTATATTGCGAGCCCTAGTACTGGTTCTACAGCAGTCTCATGTCATGATTTTTAACAAGGAATCCTACCATGACTTTGGACTCTTGTATGCCCCAGCGCTGCGCCCAAAAGCCCATACCCTCTCCAACACCTGCCATACTGCCTACAGTGGGGAGCTACAACCAGTTGGAGGTGTATTCCCGCATGTGAGGTTTAAATATGGCCAATTTCCCACCCTTTGCCGTGATTGGATGGTTTTGAATATGCTGAGCTAAGTCATCATGTGGCTCCTTCTATTAGGGGTGGCCCTACCTCCCTTCTACTTGAAATACGTGAGCTTTTATGGCAGTTAAAATTAGACTCTTTCAATACACCGGGGCTCAATGAAAGTTGCAATATAGCCCCAGTGTTAAAGTATAAATCATACATGAGATGAGATCTAATATTCTAAAACTTTTTGGGTTTAATGTTTAGCTTTTTGGTTTTGTTTTTTTGATTCATTGGGTATTGTTTGTGCTCCAGTGGCTTTTAATCTTATAACAGTTTAACATATAAGCCATTAAGTGCACATCTAGTGCATACACATACCCTGGACGTAGGGTGCGCTAATGTTGAATTTGTACACACAATGTGTAGTTTGTTCTCTATATTAAAATCAGTATTACAGCTAAAGTAAGTTAGCGATGTCATCATCGCCGAGTTCGCGTGCATCTCTATGATTATTTTACTGTTTTATAAATATCTCTTGACCGTTTAAGGTCTTGTTTGAGTAATTGTTACAGTGTCCTTTTTTTAGAAACCTATTTATGAGTTCACAATTTTCTTATTCCTAGAGTGCAATCTCTGTTTTAGATTGTATGTTTTACTTCAACCTTTTTAGGGTTCTTGTTTTGTACTCGTTTTGCCTGAGCATTTTTAGATTTTATGTTATAACCATTTAGTGCTTACACAGCATATGCAATAGAAACTTATACTTGTAACGTATGTATATTTAGTACATGGGTTGCCCTTTTAATGTGTAATTGCACCAGCAATTGAGGTTGCTTGAGCGGGCTTTTTAATTAAGCAATCAGTAACTCCTGTATAAAAGGAGTATATACTTTTTGTATGCTTTAAAATCCTCTGAAGAAGCTACATTGTGTTCGTGGCGAAAACGCTGCTGTTATTTGTGCAATAAAACCGCGTTAAGGAAGGAATCTTTGGGCTTGGTGTTCTTTGTGGTTTGGAGCTCTTTTTGCTTGTTTGTTTCCTGGTTTTTGGCATCTTGTTGGACTTTATAAGTTTGTGAGAGCAATATCTCATATTTGTTCCTATTTGTCCCTTTGTTTTTATGACTTTGTCCAGATTTCTTGTGAGGTTGAGTGTTAACTGGTGTCCCTGGACACCCTTGCTACATTTACACTGCCGTATGGCAATTATGGATTGCAGGGGGCATGTGCATTGTGAGAGCACTGGTCTCAGACACACCCCCTGTGCTTGTAGACAGTACCATGTCTGCATTACAGCATGCCTTCATGAATATGCATGGCGCACTGCCGTACTGCATGGGAATGGTCCCTTCCATGCAAGAATAAGCTATTCTTGCAAAGAAGTTTGCTGAATCCCGGGGATACACATGTGTGTGTGTGTGTGTGTGTGTGTGTGTGCACGCACGCACGCGTGTGAATTATTTATAATAAATAACATAGTATAGTTAAGCATTATTAATGTATACATTCTTGTAAATGTTGCTCAATGATTTACTTGGTCACTGTCACACATTGACCAAGACTGCATGTGCAACACATAGCCAATGTCTTTATGTCAGTATTTTTTTCTTTGTATTGATAAGTGCATTTAATAATTGTTATTATCTTTGCCAATGTAGCCTAAGTTATGGCTGAAAAGGGTCCAGGGACCAGTTCACTTTACTGGTTTCCAAAGTATAAATAAATATGAAGTAGAAGAAAAGGAGGATGAACATGACAGAAATGGTTGAGGAACTAATAAAGCACATTTTAAGTCTGCATCATTCATGAGAGAGAAAAATCCTCCCACTGAAGGCATTGGGAAGTCACAGTTTAGAGTCCTACTACTTGTCACTTGTTTGTATGTTCATAGGTTCATAGGTGTGTAATAGGCTAATGACACTGGAGCCTTTACAAGCCTAGTCCATAGGATTACCCTGGTATCGTGCCACCCGACCTTAGTTCCAAGTGCCTCTGTTGAGTAAAGCCACTGGAGTGATCCCTGAGGTGAATTTTCTATTTCCCATCCACTCATCAAGATTTCTCTTGAAGAGGGCCAGTGGGGTGCTCTGCTTGACATGTATGGGAAGTCTATTCCATAACATAGGCAGTCTCTGGGTTATGAACCTGTCCGTCCAGCATGTTCTGTTGATTGTGGTAATGAGGTTGAGGTCTCTGGAGCATCTGATGAAGAGGGATTGGGACTTCTTTAGATGTAACATTCCTAACAGAGCTGGGTCAGACATGGCTTTGTAGGTCAAGCAGAGATTGCCTCTAAGTAGGTGATATGAGACAGAGAATAGTTGGAGTTTTTTGAGACTGTCCATATACGACAAATGTTTAAGGCCTAGAATCCTCTTTGTGAGGTACTTTTGTGGCCTCTCCAGTTGTTCAAGGTGTTTAGTGAGGTACATGCCAAATAGGGCATTGTACTCAATGATTGGCCTAATGAGGCATGAGTAGAGGGAGACAATGACCTCTTTCTTCCTGGATGTAAAACCCTTAGTAATGAGATGTGCCAAATTGAAGGACTTTCTGACCACAGTGGCAATGTGGTGGTCAAAAGTGAGGTTGCGGTCAACCTGTGTTCCCAGATCTCTTATAACGCCTTCTGTGTTCAGTGGACTACCATCGATGTGGTAATTCAAGGGAACTGGGTTTTTCCCAAGGGGATAATGACACATTTTTTTAGCATTGAGCTTAAGGCCATGGTTCTGACACCAGTCATTGGTCTCAGTGAGGCCTTTCTGTAGGATATCAACATCACTTGGGGAATTAATAATAGCTCTCAACTTGCAATTGTCTGAACTTTGTCAGCCAGAGTCCCCTCGTGTTGGCCTGGACTTCTGAGAAGTAGATACCAAACAAGAGAGGACCCAGGACTGAACCCTGTGGGACTCCACTCAAGACTGGTCGGCAGTATGACTTGGAGTCAGCTACTTTCACACTGTGGGTTCTATCTGTGACACAGTTTGCAACAAACCTAGTGATATAGGGGTTGATGCCTAGTTTAGTAAGCTTTTCTATGATTCCTGAGTGGAGAATGGTATCAAAGGCCTTGACCAGGTCAAGGTAGGCTGTATGAACCACCTTGCCTTCATGCACAGCTCTGGTGACTGACTCAAAGAAGTTGACCAAGTTGAGCAGGCATGATCTACCCTTCACATAACCAAACTGTGTGGGATCCAGAGTTTGGAGATTCCCTATATCCTTATTTATTAAGTCCATGATGATGCATTCCATAGCTATGCATATCAGACTTGTCAGGCTAATGGGGTGATAGTTCCCAGGGTCTGTAGTCACTCCTGCTTTGTGGAGAGGGATGACTGTAGCAGTGCACCATTCAGTAGGGACAAAGCCTGAGGTGAGGCTGTGAATGAACAGGGCACACAGGTGAGGTGCTAGTACACTCTGTAATTCATGTAGAACACAGACAGGGATATTGTCAGGTCCCATAGAAGCTGTATTCTTGGCCTTGGACAGTGCTGTTTTAACCTGTGCAGCAGTAATACTGGGTGCCTGACAATCTACTGGTATTGTGACTGGTCCTATGGGGAGGGGAGAGGGGTAAAGTTGGCACTGAATCTGTCGGCCAGTATATTGGCAATATCTGTTGGCTCGGTATAGGAGGTACCATTGTGCAGTAGTTCAGAGCAAATCTGGGTATTGCCATGGAGATTCTTTACATAACTATAGAAGGCCTTGTGGTTGTCTTTACTATCTGCTGCAATTCTCTTTTCATAGCTAGCTTTAGAGGATTTGACGAGGGATTTCAACTTTTTGTTGAGGCTGATAAGGGAGTTTTTCCAGTCTTAGGACTTCGCCTTATTCTGCATCAATTTCCTCCTTCTGTTGTAGAGTTTGTTTATGGCAGGGGACCACCAACTTGGCCTCCTTTTTTGGAGGAGAGTATCTTAGTTCTATTGGGTATGGCAAGATCCATGCATTTGTGTATGTGTCCGTACAGTGCATTGGTGTATGATTCAGCGGTCATGTAACTATTCTCCATTTGCATGGATGCCGTAAAGTTAGCCACCTCTGTTTTTAGGATCATTTACTGCAGTGAGAGTTTTCACACCTCAGCATAAGCGTGTGGGGGAGGGTTTGTCAAATTGTTTAGGACTACAAAAGACTCCTCTTACAAAAACCTGTTTTTTATCTACTTTCTTTTGTTGTAAGTAGCTAACAGCTATTTATAGCATAGAACAAGCTCTGACAGACCCATAAATGAGGCTCAGTCAGGTAAACACTGAAACAGCTCTGTTACAGAAGGTGTGTTTAGATGAATGTGCTTCACAGTCCTGCCATTCAATCTTAATGGCATGAGAAAACAGCACCATTTCCTTATGTCCAGCATGAGTCATATAAAGAGGACTTGAAATGTATTCTGGAAGAAGGAATGAAAGCAAGAAAACAAGATCACGTTATCAAGGCAGGACCCATCATCCTCCATTTTGAGAGAAACACCTTAAAATTGTAAAATAAGCACTTGGAGTAATTTTAAGGTATTTAAATAACTCAAAAACAAAGATACAATGAAAAAATGTTTTTTGAGTTCTAAGGTGGAGTTTTCCTTTAAGCTGTTCATTGTTTTTCTAGGCTCTCACTGTGAAGTGTCAGATGGAAATACATACAGAATGCACTAATTTTACTCCATTTAATAGCCCATTATTCCAAAATAGATATCACAGACATCTACTACTACAAATGGCATATCCTTGACAAAAGGAGACCCATTCCCCTATGCCATACATCCTGAAAGGGCAGTGATACCCCTATTATTCATTTACCCCTGAGTGCCTTATATTCAGCCTCATCTAAGTATGTCTCCTGAAGAGCAACAGCCCAAGGGTGAGACTGTTTTAGATTATTGCCCTGTTTTTCTTGCCTGGGTTAGTCAACCTATTTACATGCCATGTACACAATCTCAGCTACAACTTAGAATAAAAATTAGCTGCCTTTGGCATCTTTCTATAGATACCCTCATTTAAACTATGGTCCTAGACCACATTACCAAATTATAACCATACAAAATCCTAGCAGCACATATATCCATTACGTTAAGCAAGACATGAAAATCCATCCTTCCTTTTCCATGCTGAATGTATACAACATCACAACAGAATATCTAAACAAATCAAACAGGCATCCAATAGTCAAAGAGAGACTATTGTGTTTTTGTGTAGTACAACAATGATAGCTAATACCTATATACAGGAAGAAAGTCGTGAGCCATCGCCTCCTGCATAAGTATGTGAGTATGTGCTCGCACACGCATACATACATGCATACATACATACGTACATATATATTTATATGGGATCATGACACTAGATACCAGCAGTATGAAGTCACACTACTGATGCCAGACTAAAGAAATTCCTGAAAATCTTTGTTCTGCCAAAAAGAAAATGTGCACACGGAGGAACTGCCACTAACATGAAAACAACTGTCAGAACATGTAACACCACAAATTACAACAAACAAAACCTAGAATATTAAAAACATGTGGGGGAGGGCTCAAATCTCACACCCTCCTTACTTTTGTATAATCCATGGTTGCATAAATTTGAGGAGGTCTGCAACATCTATGATCATGCTATTCACAGACATTATGGTTCATTTTATTTAAATGGTAAATCAGAAGGTATATGATCCACTTGTACTTTGATAATAAAAATCCCTAAAGCAATCATTAGCAGTGTGTCTGTTGACATAACTACATGTGTTCTATACATATATAGGGTGTCAGACTTGTGTACAATGTACTGCTCAACATTATAATGTGGGATTACACTATTTTCATTATAAAGATCAAGCTGATGGTATCTCAATGATTTCTTTCTGATCTTGGAGTTAGTGTTAGGGGTTTAGGAAAGAAGATGCCTCTTATTGGGGGTGGGTAAAAGTAGATTGCCCCCTTGCACAAATACTTTTTAAACTACCTTTTGGTAGGTTGAATATGCTTCTGTTTAACTACAGTATCCTTTTGGGATTGCACCTTAATCATGCAGCCATGTAGACGTGTGTGTGTGTGTGTGTGTAAAAAATGTGAGTGTTTGAGAGTATGCTTTACAGTTATTAATGTAACTAATCCTGCATAAATTGTAGACCACACCACAATGCATTATTCCGGCTGTGTGACAAAGTGGTTCACCCTTTCAGGAAAGTATATTTTCTTGTTGCCAGTATTTGCTCTTCAGAGTGCAGTATGCATTTTTTGGGCTGTTTGCCAAATGCAGTAGCTGCTAAAATGCCTCCCCCACCTCTACAACATGCACACCCAGCATAGGTTGTTTCAAAGTGAGTAATGAGAGGATGTCATAGATGTTTTTGGTTGTTTTTGGTTGTTGTTCCAAACTGGCACAGTCTCTGTGTTTTCATTAATATTATACCACAAGAAGTGCAAAATAGTGCTTTTATTTTGATTAAGAGAAAATAATTTTTTTATTGCTATTAATTTTATTCAATATGGATGACTTCCTTTAAAGTTCATTCTTTTAGTTGGTAAAGACTTTGGTTATTTGAAGTTTTAGTACTGTTAAGATATGGATGAATGCGACAGAGCAAGGGCCTGTAAGTAAATACCAAATAAAGCTAGCTAAACCAGTATTTCAGACAGGACCACATATAAAACTGTCATATCCTCAAACATCTGATTATTGTTACAAAAAGTGAGGTGTCACTGTGACCTCGGTCTGTCATAAGGAATGATTATTTACATTCCAACAGACATTGTGGAGAACTCTTATTCTGATACACTCAGGGAAGCAGGTGACTCCCTTGTACTGCCAATTTCCCAGCAGTAGTTCTGAACTTCAGTGAGCCTTTTTACTTGGAAAAATTAAATTGTGCCACCACTCTTGTATTTTGTGAGATGTAATGATCTGCTTAAACTGAGTGGTATAAATGAAAATGATGTTTTACTGGCAGCTTTTTTAAACTAAGTACGTCTTTGGATATGAAAACTTCCAGCATATGACCATCTCTTGTGGAAGAAAACTGCTTTTGCAATTGTACCACCAATAACATTCTACTGTCTCTCACACACACATGCACATTTTTTTTCACTTTTCTCCTTTCTGTACTTTTTGTGTTCACCAGGTATACATTCAAACTACATTTCAGCAGTTTTTATAAGACCATGTCACCTTTTCTGGAGTGTGGCTATTTGAGCAAGCTTTTCATTGCTTCCTGGGTAGTTAGAAAACAATCGGCAGTGTCCTTACAGACTTTGACAAGTTGAATTCTTAGTACCCTAAACAAACTGCTTACCTCTATAAACAAGAAACCTAAGCTATCATTTGAGGCTGGATGAGTTTATGGATCATATTTATGCTGGTCTCTTGGGCAGTATCTTAGCACTTTTTTTTTTTGTTTGCTAATCAGGTTAGTGAACTGATCCAAATGGATCCATTTCACTCCCAGGCTTGTTGGCATCTGCAGACAGTGAAAACAGAAAATAATTATATAGCCATCAAACAGGAGACAGTTTAAAAAAAGTTCATTTAAGCCTTGTCACGACGCAAATAGAAACAAATTTATTTCCTTACCAAATGTGTAACTACTGGTTCAATGACAGATAAGACTCTTTATTTAATCAAAGTTAAACAAGTAAAAACTCTGGGTGGAGCAAACATGCAAATAAATTACGATAGGAGGACAGGACATTCTGAAATATTAGCAGAAACAATTTTAGTCTTAGGCAACAGCAAGTAGAATAATATTACAGAATAAAATATTTGTGTTAAAACAGGGAGGCTCATATTAAGGCAAGTTATATGTAACAGGGGTGCTGTGCTCTGCATGACACTGGTATTAACAAAGGTGCAGGTACCTCCTCAGGTGGGCATTTTACTGTTCTGAGATGATGCCACTGCTGACAGCCTCTTGACCTTTTTCAGCTTGTATCCCTGCTGGTTGTGACCTTTATTGCTACAGTGATAAGGAATACTGCTGAGGTGTTAACGGTAATGGGACTTGAAAGTAATGTCATGCCAGTAATGCCATCATTCAGACTGTTGTGGTACATTTTTAAGCAGTTTGTGGAAGCTCATTTTTTATAGATTGCTTCTGTCAAAACAATTTTTAAAAATAAACAATTACTTGCTATACAGGAAGTGGTCATCTGCAGATAGTAGCTCTCAAGAAAGAAGATATGGGTGAAGATATTAAAAGAACTTATATTATGAAACAGTGGGTCAGTTAAGGGAGTACCCCTAATATGACTGTAAACACCTGCAGCGGGATGTATAAAAATAGCCAAGACAAAGCTATAGAACTAGGGAGCTCTTCCCAGATGCCGGCTACACAAGAACATTTTCAAATATCATAGCTATGCCTTCAGTAGCATGAGTTGGTATAGAATTCTAGCGCAGCACGTGTTTGGAATAACAATGCCAGCACAAGAGATTGGGTTAATGGGAAACTGTCAGGATATTTCAGAGGGTGTTTCATTATATATGATGGATAGATTATAATTGTAGTAACAAAGGATAGAAGGAATGCATCATACAGGGAAACTAGTCTGCATATAAATAAGGAAGTCATTTATTTATTTCATTTTTGACACGCTAGGTTTCACTGAGCCTATGCCCTTTTTATGGGAAAGCCAGGGTGTTTAATGGCATTGAGAAATTTAGCTAGGACATTGGAAGGTTGCAAGCAAGTGTTCACCTGTCTTTCTCTTTGAGAGTGCTTGTTTGTGATGGAGGGGAGGAATGGAATTGAACTTCATGGATCTGTATTCCCCAGTAGAAAGTGATTAATATTAGGGACAAGAAGATAGTCGAAACCAGGGAAGTGGGTACTGCAGAACTGGAGAATAAGTGACAAGCGACTGTGATGTAAGAATTCTATGGAATAAATGAGGAAGGACAACTGCAGCCATTATTACTAAAACAGCCAGCTATATTTGGTCTGAAATATTTATTTATTAACATTTGTTGACTGTGAAATTCTGGCTGTTTTTTTTTTTTTTTTTTTTTTTTTGTGAGGAAAACCCCTTTTCAGCAGAGGTGTGGGGAGAAAAGCTCCAACAGTACAAGTAGCTGAGTAATCACATTTATAGTTACAGATAAGATAACGCAGTGTACAATAACGTAATTCAGAGTGCAGTTATTAGAGGAACAGACATCACGGAATGAAAGTAGTGCGATATACAGCAGACTAATGAATACTTAAAGTGGTACTTCGAAGCACTTATAACATATAGGAAGATTTATACGGTTTCCCAGAGTTTAAAGTAGTCTTATGTAGAAAATGTTGAGAGCTGGACTTTCTACTGTAAACATTAATATCAGAATTGGAATTTCACAAAGGATGTTGCAACACATGTACATCAAAAGACAGGTTATATTAAAATGGAAATATAGAATGTTGAAAGCCAAATTATAGAAATGATGCCATCTGTATGGATTCTACCAATGAGGAGAGTTATATTAAGAAAGGTAAGTTATTGGTAGGGAAAGAGGGTAGTGTTGAGGGAAGGGGCAATTAAGGAAGTGATGTTTTAGAATAGATAGGTTGGTTTTAGCAAGAAAGGGAGAATAGACTGAGACGGTAGTTCTCCTATGAAGCAAGAGGAAGTGGCTTGAGAGAAACTAGAGCTATGGAGGCATAAGGCATAAAGGATGTGAGGAGAGTTGGAGGAAGTGTAGGGGGGTGGAGAGTTAGTTGGATGTTAGAGATTAGTCAGGAGCCATACAGGGGCATAGCCATGATTCCATGTGGAGTTGTCTTAGCTGGAGTTTTATGGTGTTGCTTTCATTAGTCTTGAAGTGATAGGTAGTGAATTCCATAATTTATGGGTTGAGTATAAACAGTCCCCTGCATGGTTGCTTGATTTAGTAATTTGGAGAAGCATCTTAATCTCAGAACAAAATGATATAGCTCGTGAATAGGGGACGATGAGGTTAATGGCAGGGCAGTGTTTAGGACTGTGAAAGAGTTTGTGGCAAGTCACCAAATGGGAAGCTGTTAGGTTATGTTTTAGTTCTGGCCAGCTAAGCTGTTTAAGTGCCATACAATGATGAGTTTCATATGCTTTGTGGGTAGCAGATTTGGCAATTTTATTACAGTCTTGTTTTAGAAGGTTAATCAGAATAGTATTTGGGTTTACAAATATGGGAGAGGCATAGAGAAGTGTAGGTAGGAGAAAGGAAAGGGCTACTTGTTTTTGATTCTTTTATAGGAATGTCCTTCTTGAGGTTTTCAGCTATGGTTACATCAAGTAGCTTGGTATAAGTTGCTAATTATATTTTGGTATTGTTGGTGGAAATTATGGTGAAAAGATGTTTATCATTTACTTGCTTAGGGGTCAACAGGATAAATCTGAACTTTTTACAGTTCAAGAAAATTTGGGACTTGCATAGCCAGTTTTTGATGGAGGTTAGGGATTCTTGAGTTATCTTTTATAGGATGTCTGCTTTTCTCCTCACAGATAAGTGTGGAGTCATCAGTATTTTGTATAAGTGAGGAATGCTTTCTAGCTGGTGTGTATATCATTTATGAAAAGATTGAAAAGTAGAGGGCAGAGAAAACATCCTTAGGGAACTCTGACGGTCACGGGGATGAAGGAAGAGTGGTTATTTTGCCATTTAACAGCTTTTTCCCATATGGCAAGATAGCTATTAAGCTATGAGGCAGGCTTTGGAGAGAAAGAAAGACAGTTTTTGTAGAAAGATAGAATGAGAGACAGTATCAAATGCCTTGGGGAGGTCAATAAATACAACAGATGCTAGGTAGCCTAGGTTATAGTATTTATTGTAGTGGTGAAGCTTAGCAGTGTAGTGATGATACTATGATGAGGACACAAGCCATGTCATTATGTGCTTAAGTAGTTTGGTTTGAATGCATTTTTCTAGTGTTTTGGTGATTGGAAAGAGTATGGCAATAGGTTTTCATTTGGTATATAGACTAGAGATGTGTGTCCTCCTTTTTGCAGTGGAATGATATGACTTTTTCCAGATCATGGGGATACAGTTTTCTTTGATACTAAGGTTGACTAGGATGGAAATGGGATGGGATATGGCTTCAGCAGCTGGTGTCAGATATTCTGCTGGTAGGTTGTCTGGAGTGAAGAAGGACGGCTTATGCTTGAGGACAAGATTCCTGATAGTCTTTGTATGACTGATGAGACATTTGTACTTTGGTTTGCAGTATGATTGGTATTATTGGCTGTAGGTTTGTTTGTCTAGAAAGGCATTATTTGTGATGTTTGTCTGATGAGGTTTGTTGTTGAGGAGACTCAGGACAGATATACAATAACTGCTTGAGAAAAATGAATGTTAAACTAAACCTTGGTTGGCATTACCACTTATTTGAGCAAATAACCAGGCAACTGAAAAACATATGATGGTGTGGTTTAATATACTGTGCAGACCTCTTAATGTTGAAAGAGCAGCAAATATGATTCTGCGAAATTAGTAAATGGGCTGGCATAAAAAGATAAATACTCATGAGAAAGTGAAATATGCCAAGGATGGGTTGCTAAAAGGGATAGGGCTAAAATGGATGCAACAGTAGAGGGATATTTGGCTAAGGAATTATACAATTAGACATAAGAATTTACCTGACCTGATACAATAAACCTAAGAGAAGTTTGGGTGTGAAAATCATTGTTAGATAGTAACCATGCCAGTGTATATCACAGTATTAAAGTAAATGAGGCACATGATCATATGGGCTAAGTCTGAAAAAAATGACTGGATTGATCCATTTTCAATTGGAAAGGGAGAGTGGAAAGTATCAGGTGAAATACTATAAATAAGGTTAAAGAAGTTTCCTTGCACTTTGCATTGCAAAACAGAAGAACCATAAATGAAGGAAGAAGCCATCATAGTTTAGAAAGAGGCAAATAAGACTAAAACTGTCCTGTGAATTCCACTCTCTCTCCAAAAAATAGAGAAAAACAAGGATAAAGAAACTCAAATTATGAACTGGCCAGTAACAAAAAGCAAACAAAAGAGAAAAAAGCGCAGTGATGGTCAACCTTTTATTAAAATGATAATCAGCAAAGCTGTCGGGTTCCCCCTTCCTCAGTGCTTACAGTAACAAAATGCATTCAGATCGGGCACAGAAACATGAGGTACTGTGGCAATTAGGATTGGACAATGAGTCGGTGGGAGATCACTGATCATTACTTTTTATAACTGATTATTACTTTTTATAAAAGAGCGAGTAAGCAGAAGGAAGCTGTTACACCATTGTAGTTCTTCAGGTACTAGACTAAGGTATAAATGTTTTGGAACATAACAACAGAAGTGCTTTTAAAGTACTTCAGTCTTTAGTGCTGTCTTTCTGGCTGTTGTGTGAAAAATGAGGAGTAAAGGGGGAAAGAGTTGGGAGCTACTGACTGAAAGGGGTGAAGTTTCAGCTAACAACTTAGCTAAGGATTCCATGACCCTTTGATAGGGCTGTGATTGCTCTGGTTGATCTGCTGACCAGCTTTCATTGTTCAATTTTCTTCTGTCAACCATCCAGTGATTGGACATCAGCTGATTTCTAACTCTGATTGTTACTCAAGAAAGTCTTGTTAAATTATAGGCTTGTGAGCCTGATGCCACTAATGGGGAAGTTGATGGAATATAATGAAGGAACTGTAGGGTTCTTAAAGACCAGTAGTACAGAGTATATATCCTGCCACACTTTCCTTATCTAGCAATATGACTGGCTTGTGGCTGAGTTTTTACTGAGATTTGACTAAGATCATTTGCTGTATTCCCAACAGAAGGGTAATAAAAAACTAAGGACAGCATTAGGAGAGGCTAATTACCCTGAGTACAATATTTACTTACACATTGTACAGAACAGTGTGCATGCAGTAGTATAATAGTATAATATGTACAGAACAGTGTGCATGCAGCAGTAAAATGTGTACAGAACAGCAAGCACTCAGCAGTATAATGTGTACAGAACAGTGTACATGCAGCAGTATAATGTATACAAAACAGTGTGCATGCAGTAGCATAATGTGTACAGAACATTGAGCATGCAGCAGTATAATGTGTACTGAACAGTGTGCATGCAGTAGTATAATGTGTGCAGAACAGCAAGCATGCAGCAGTATAATGTATACAGAACAGCGAGCATTCAGCAGTATAATGTGTACAGAACAGTGTACATGCAGCAGTATAATGTGTACAGAACAATGAGCATGCAGCAGTATAATGTGTACAAAACATTGAGCATGCAGCTGTATAATGTGTACAGAACAGTGTGCATGCAGCAGTATAATGTGTACAGAACAGTGTGCATGCAGTAGAATAATGTGGACAGAACAGTGTGCATGCAACAGTAACATGTGTACAGAACATTGTGGATGCAGCAGTATAATGTGTACAGAACAGCGAGCATGCAGCAGTATAATGTATACAGAACATTGAGCATGCAGCATTATAATGTGTACAGAACAGTGTGCATGCAGCAATATAATATGTACAGAACAGCGAGCATGCAGCAGTATAATGTATATAGAACATTGAGCATGCAGCAGTATAATGTGTACAGAAAAGTGTGCATGCAGCAGTATAATGTGTACAGAACAGTGTGCATGCAGCAGTATAATGTGTACAGAACAGTGAGCATGCAGCAGTATAATGTGTTCAGAACTGTGTACATGCAGCAGTATAATATGTACAGAACAGCAAGCATGCAGCAGTATAATGTGTACAGAACAATGAGCATGCAGTAGTATAATGTGTACAGAACTGTGTACATGCAGCAGTATAATATGTACAGAACAGCGAGCATGCAGCAGCATAATGAGTACAGAACAGTGTACATGCAGCAGTATAATGTGAAAGATCATTGACTGTGGTGCCTCCAGGTTTCATCCTCGATGTTGTACTACTTGTTTCATGTTCATTATCAAACTTTGGCAAATTGTCACAAGAGCAGAGCTAATGTTTTTGGCAGATGCAAAAAAGTATAGTAGAAATACTTGTACTACATGAGCTGTACTATTTGTGATCAAGTAACTGCAGGTGGGTCTACCAACTTGTCATTAATCTGATTGCAGACTATAAAAACCTCCAATAACACACGAAAACTTAAAAACACAGATAATGGAAAAGAAGGCTCCAGTCAAATAAAATCCAAAGATGTATTTAATACGACCAATAAGTAAGTGCATTAGTTCAAACACAATTACTTTGAACTTCCTCAGACAATAAATTAACATCACATACTTGGTTTTATAGAAGTGACTTAATTCAATTAACCATTTTAAAACAATCAAGCAATTATTCATTTAACATAAACACTTAAAGTTAATGCTTTTTAAAAGAGCAAGTCTGCATTTTTGTCTTTTATTTCAAAGTCATATTTAAACCAGAATTATTCCTCTTAAAAGTGATTTATATTTAAGAAAATATGAAAGAGAACAGTTTTCATTTAGGCCTGGAAATCCAAAAGCATTTAATTTTAATTGCCATAGTAACTCTCTTATTTCTATGTCCAAGACCCATAGTCCCCTCCTGATGTTTTTATTAACTTGGTCAGTGACCATGTATTTAAAAATGTGGCCCGGATTTTCCTCAATATGCTTAGCTAAGGCATTATTTACATTCCTTTTATTAATACTATATTGATGTTCCTAAATAAGTTGTTTAATTTGCCTTTCCGTCTTACCTATATAAAAGGAAATACATTGTTGCACTGGGCCAAATATACCACTCCAAAAGAATTACAATTAAAGTTGCCCCTGATCTTAAAGAGGCACTTTGCATTACAAATATGTCTCCTGTCTTAATAAATTTACAATATGCACAACAGCCAAATTTTTTCATCCCTATAGTATATGTAGGTAATGTCAAGGGATGTTCCAGGAGATTCTTTATTGTTCTACTATAAGGAAAATTATATGTAAAAATTGGACTATCCTCTTAGAAGACCCTAGTATAAGACTGAAGGTTGGTCCAACACCTACAATAATTTTTAAAATGGGTAGAACAATAAAGAATCTACTGGAACATCCCTTGACATTACCTACATATACTATAGGGATAAAACAATGTGGCTGTTGTGCTTATTGTAGATTTATTAAGACAGGAGTCATATTTATAATACAAAGTGTCTCTTTTAAGATCAGGGGCAACTTTAATTGTAATTCCTTTGGAGTGGTGTATTTGGCCCAGTGCCAGCATTGTTTTTCCTTTTATATAGGTAAGATTGAAAGGCGAATTAAACAACATATTTATGAACATCAATACAGTATTAATAAAAGGAATGTAAATAATGCCTTAGCTAAGCATATCGAGGAAAATCCGGACCACATTTTTAAATACATGGTCATTGACCAAGTTAAGAAAAACATTAGGTGGGGACCATGGGCCTTGGACTTAGAAATAAGAGAGTTACTATGGCAATTAAAATTAAATGCCTTTGGATTTCCAGGCCTAAATGAAAACTGTTCCCTTTCATGTTTTCTTAAATATAAATCACTTTTAAGATGAATAATTTTGGTTTAAATATGACTTTGACTTAAAAAACAAAAATGTAGACTTGCTCTTTTAAAAAGTATTAACTTTAAGTGTTTATGTTAAATGAATAATTGCTTGAGTATTTTAAAATGGTTAATTGAATTGTCACTTCTATAAAACCAAGTATGTGATGTTAATTTATTGTCTGAGGAAGTTCAAAGTAATTGTGTTTGAACAAAAGCACTTACTCAGTATATTGGTCGTATTAAATACGTCTTTGGATTTTATTTGACTGGGGCCTTCTTTTCCATTATCTGATTGCAGACTAGCAAGGCGTGATTGTCATATGCTGTCATTGTAAGACAGCACTGGCAAAGATTTATTGATTTTTAAACTTTTCCTTTTTCCTCCATGATTGTGGAATTGGTGCGTGTGTGTGTGTGTGTGTGTATGTGAGACAGAGATGTATGTATATTAACACACAAGCTGATGTGGTATGGTATTGGGAACTTGCCCCCTCCCCATGGGTGGTGTGGAGAGAGTTTGCCTCTGGCAAAAAAACATTTTTTTTTTTTAATCTGGATTTTTTTACTTCGCTATACCTTCATACATGTTTTACTTGAAACCATGATGGAAACCAGAGGTGTTGTATATTACTGGGAGGGGTAGTCCTCAGGAGGACCTAAACATACTGACTTTTTATTTAGAATTTTTTAATTTGGATGTCATGTCAAATGTGCACAGTATTTTAGTTTGCCAAGTAAAACCCATCAAAGAAATTGCTTCTTTTTGTAATAGTGTTAATGAACAAAGAGTGGAGAGAAGAACCTCACTGAAATCATGAATCTCAGAAGTAATCATTCTGCTCAGTATGGGAAGACAGGAGTTTGTATGGAATGTGGGGTGGCAAAAGTGATTCTGCTACTGTTTGCAACTTGGTGAACATTATTTGAAGTACTATTTACTTTTCTAGATGTTTAGAGACAGCTAAAAAGTTGATTACAGGAAGGCGGGAGTTATTTCTTAGGAATTTTTCTCCCTTTGTGACCATCAAGTAACCCCATCCTTCACTTACCTATTCATTCTCCTCTTTCCTGGCATACAGGAACACTGGGGAAGGAAGGCAAAAGCTGAGATCATCGGTATCATCCTACAGAGATCCAAGTTTTGTTTTGATTTGTTGAGCCCCTAGTTTCTTGAATGTTTTTGGGCATATTTTGGCTGACACAGTTTAAAAAGTAGCAAAAGACTACAGTCTGTGTCAAAAGATAGTAGAGGTGAGGAAACAGATGTATAAGGTCTTGATTATAACTGGTTATACGCTGTCTTCCACCAGAATTTTATATAAATTTAAAACAGCCAGAGAATATGAGTCCCTGGCTACTCATCAGAACAGGTACTACGATTTTTAATTAGAATCCAAAAAGTTCAGAAATTAAAGAAACTGGATTAATGACTTACACAGTTCAGTAAATTATTAAAATGAAGGAAGGATGTTTAAAGAATGACAACTTGTTCCTGTTCTCCAAGATTATACACATTTCACCATTAAGATTAGGCAGTAATGATTGAATTAAATTCTTTTCAGAAATTATACCTAGCTCATTTGCGCATAATGCCCTTAAAGAACTGCTACCTTTTAAACTGTGAGTTGTTTTATTCCATCAGGCTTTACTGAAACCCACTTGTAGCATTGTAGTAATCCTATACTCCACTGCTACACTGTTGTCATCTTGTACCCCACTGTACCTGTCCTGTACATCAGTGTAGTCATCCCTTGTACCAGTGTAAGCTGTAGTCATCCTGTTCACTAATGTATTCATCCTGCACTCCAGTGTAATGCTGCAGTCATCCTGTAGTCCACTGTAGTTCTATAGACTTTGTGTATACCAGTGTTATCAACCAGTACACCACTGTAATCAACCTGTGCAGCAATCCTGCACACAATTGTAGTAATTTTGTGTCTCACTGTAATCTTCCTGTTTGCTAGTGTAGTCATCCTATACACTGATGTCATCATATATATCAGTCTTATATACTATTGTAGTCATCCCATACACTGCTTTAGTACTGGAGGCATCCTGTAGACCACTGTATCACTGTAGTCATCCTGTGCAATAGTATAGTAATCCTGTACACTGATGTAGTCATCTCATTCCCCACTGTAGTGCTGTGGTTGTAATGTACACAGATGTAGCCACCCCACACCCAACTGCAGTACAGTAGTCATCCTGTACAACAGTGACATTGTCCAGTACAACAATGTAGTACTGTAATTATCCTATACACCACAGTATTCATTCCACAATCCACTGTAGTCATCATGTACACCACTATAACCATCCCATATTTCACTGTAGTACTGCAGTTGTTTTATACACCCCTGTAATACACCAGTCCTCCTGTACACTATTGTAGTCAGTTAGTATATCAGTGTAGTCATCCTGCATACTGATGTAGTAGCGTAATCACCTTGTACACCATTGTAATCATTCTATACTCCACTGTAGTCATCCTCTACACCAGTGTATTCATTGTGTACTCCACTGTAGTACTGCAATCATCCTGTATCACACAGTAGTACTGTAGTCATGCTGCACACAAGTATAGTACAGCAGTTATCCTATACACTGGTGTAGTCATCCTGTACACCATTGTAATACTGTAGTCATCCTGCATGCCACTGTAATACTGTAGTCATCCTGCACACCATTGTAATACTTTAGTCATCCTGCACACAAATGTAGTACTGCAGTTATCCTATACACTAGTGTAGTTATCCTGTACACCAGTGTATTCATTGCATACTCCACTGTAGTACTGCAATCATCCTGTATCACACAGTAGTACTGTAGCCATTCTGCATACAAGTGTAGTACTGTAGTTATCCTATATACTAGTGCAGTCATCCTGTACACACACTACTGTAATACTGTAGTCATCCTGCATTCCAGTACTTTAGCAATTTAGTTCACTAATATGCTCTTCCTGGATGTATTACTGTAGTCATCCTGTTAATTACTGCAGTCATCCTGCATACTAAGGTGGTCATCTTGTACACCATTGCAGATATCCTCTATAACACTGTAGTACTGTCTTTATCCTGTACACCAGCACAGTCATCGTGTGTAGAGCACCTGAGTAATATCCTTGCTCTTGATCTTGCTGGTTGCATGGACGGCACATAGATTTACAATTCATGTTACTATGACTTTACTATTGTGAGGTCTTATTCCTTTTTATAGCAGATATGTACCTTTATGGTCATTGCACAGGTATTTATGTTAAAATAGTTGCATCTTAAGCTAGAACCACATACATCGTGGGTCTTCCGCAATACTTCGACTTGAGTGGGTTATCTTTACTTTAAACTCTTATAAGATGAGCATCTATGCCTTTGATGCATTAGCTCTATTTCGTTACTTTTCTAGTTGCAGCTTTCCCTGTTGCAGGTAGATTGAGGTCGCATTTGGCTTAGTGTTTTACTGTGTATATCACAGAAGTGCTGTGTTTACAGTTGTAGGGACATAGGCTTCTGTTATTTATCAAACCACTTCTTCATTCTGGAATATCACAGTTGATTCATGTAAGAAATTCAGAAATCCATGAGATTATATTCTTTCTTGGTTGGTGTATGATGTATTCTGCTCATATCATTTCATGGTCCAATAAGGGGAGGCTGAAAACCCAGAACTAACAACAATGCCATATATTTTGTTGTGGAAAAAAAGGTAGTCGTTATACTCATATGTGTATATAAACATGGCAATAGTGAGAACAATATTTGCTATAAGGACTGTAGAAATCTACAGACATCAGTGTCACAGTCCTCAAATCTTTATGATGATTCAGGAAGATCTGACTAGGTTTCTGCTTGGGTCTGTGATATCATTCTGTAGAGACATTATGATATTTACAAGTCATGTTCGTACTCCCACATTACCAGTTATTTTCTTACTTATAATAATGATAAACTTCTTATACAGGGAGACTAGGAGAAGGTTCATAGGTTCGTAGGTGTGTACTAGGCTAATGGCCCTTGAGCCTTTACAAGCCTAGCCCATAGGATTACCCTGGCATTGTGCCACCCAACCTTAGTTCCCAGTGCCTCTGTCGAGTAGAGCCACTGGAGATATCCCCAGGGTCAGTGACGTCCTCTGCTTGACATGTATGGGAAGTCTATTCCAGAGCATGGGCAGTCTCTGGGTTATGAACCTGTCCCTCCAGCATGTTTTGTTGATTGTGGTTATGAGGTTGAGGCCTCTGGAGTATGTGGTGTGGAGGGATTGGGATTTCTTTAGATGTAGCATTTCTAAGAGAGCTGGGTCAGACATCGCTTTGTAAGTCAAGCAGAGATCGTCTCTAAGTAGGTGATATGAGACAGAGAACAGTTGGAGTTTTTTGAATCTGTCCATACAGGACAAGTGTTTAAGGCCTATGATCCTCTTTGTGAGGTACTTTTGTGGCCTCTCCAGTTGTTGCAGGTGTCTAATGAGGTACATGCCAAATGAGGCATTGTACTCGATGATTGGTCTAATGAGGGAAGAGCAGAGGAAGACAATGACCTCTTTCTTCCTGGATACAAAAAGGACTTTCTGACTACAGTGGCAATGTGGTGGTCAGACATGGGGTTGCTGTCAACCTGTGTTCCCAGATCTCATATAATGATCTCATATAACGTCTTCTGTGTTCAGTGGACTAACATCAATGTGGTAATTCAAGGGAACTGGGTTTTTCCCAAGGGGGGTGACGACACATTTTTTGGCATTGAGCTTAAGGCCATGGTTCTGGCACCAGTCGTTGGTCTCTCACTTGGGGAATTAATAATAGCTCCCAACTTGCATTTGTCTGTGAACTTTGTCAGCCAGAGTCCCTTTGTGTTGGCCTGGACTTCAGAGAAGTAGATACCAAACAGGAGAGGACCCAGGACTGAACCCTGTGGGACGCCACTCGTGACTGGTCTGCAGTCTGACTTGGAGTCAGCTACTTTCACACTGTGGGTTTTATCTGTGAGCCAGTTTGCAACCCACCTAGTGATATAGGGGTTGATGCTTACCTTAGTGAGTTTTTCTATGATTCCTGACTGGGGAATGGTATCAAAGGCCTTGGCCAGATCAAGGTAGGCTGTATGAACCACTTTGCCTTCATCCACAGCTCTGGTGACTGACTCAAAGAAGTTGCCCAAGTTGAGCAGGCATGATCTACCCTTCACAAAACCAAACTGTGTAGGATCCAGAGTTTGAAGATTCCCAATATCCTTGTTTATTAGGGCCATGATGATGCGTTCCATAGCTTTGCATATCAGAATTGTCAGGCTAATGGGACAATTGTTCCTTTTGGTGAGGGATGACTGCAGCAGTGTGCCATTTAGTAGGGACAAAGCCTGAAGTGAGGCTGTGATTGAACAGGGCACACAGGTGAGATGCCAGTTCACTCTGTAGTTCATGTAGAGCACAGCCAGGGATATTGCCAGGTCCCATAGAAGCTGTATTCTTCGCCTTGGACAGTGCTGTTTTAACCTGTGCAGCAGTAATACTGGGTGCCTGGCAATCTACTGGTATTGTGATTGGTCCTTTAGGAGGGGAGAGAGGGGTAAAGTTGGCACTGAATCTGTCGGCCAGTATGCTGGCAATATCTGTTGGCTCGGTATAGGAGGTACCATTGTGCAGTAGCTCAGAGCAAATCTGTGTATTGCTGTGGAGATTCTTTACATAACTATAGAAGGCCTTGTGGCTGTCTTTACTATCTGCTGCAATTCTGTTTTCATAGCTAGCTTTAGAAGATTTGATGAGGGATCTCAACTTTTTGTTGAGGCTGATAAGGGAGTTTTTCCAGTCTTGGGATTTTACCTTATTCCACATCAGTTTCCTCCTTCTGTTGTAGAGTTTGTTTATGGCAGGGGACCACCAGACTGGCTTCCTTTTTTTGGAGGAGAGCATCTTGGTTCTATTGGGTATGGCGAGATCCATGCATTTGTGTATGTGTTTGTACAGTGCATTGGTGTATGACTCTGTGGTCATGCAACTATTCTCCATTTGCATGGGTGCTGTGAAGTTAGCCACCTTTGTTTTTGGGAGCCCAAAGTTAGCTTTGGAGAAGTTTTTCATGGTGGTTACCTTTGTGGGGGTGGGGGGTGAGAGGGGATGTGGATTTCCAAGGTGATTAGTTTGTGGTCGGATCTAACCAGTGAGGAGTTGACTATTGGTGTAGAGCAATGGTCGCACATATTAGTAATGACCAGGTCAAGGTTGTTGCTACCTCTAGTGGGGGTAAGAATGAGCTGGTCCAGGGCATTGGAATTAATGAATTCCAGGAAACGTTGGGCAAGTGTATTGGTACATGAGTAGTTTTCCCAGTTAATGGAGGGATAGTTGAAGTCACCTAGTATGAGAGTATTAGACTGGACCCGAATATTCTCCAGGGTGCTTAGGGACGTGGAGTGTGAATCTTGGGACATGGTTGAGGACCTATAGCAGGCTATGACCTGAATCGGTGTCTTACCCAATGTTGGCTGTACCTGAAGCATCTCAGATGCATTCAATACAGATGCTAATGGTACTAGTACATCATGGATTTTCTGCAAATCCCCAATACACCTTTTGTCTTTATTTCTATATGAAGGGATGGGAGCCTTCTCCAGCTCCTTGTCATCAACAAAGTCATATCCCTTTATTTTCCATTTCTACAGGCTGCATCTCCTATCAAATATGTCTAATCTGGCATGGCACATTGCTCCTTTTTGACCATAGATAATTTTCCAAGAAGGGCAGCATTTGGTGGTAGTTAAGAACAATGAACTCTGATACAGGAACTGCATAATTGTATCTTTTACATGAAATGCATAATTGTAGACTCTAACATGGCAGTCTCAAGAAATGGTAGTCTTGACATTTATTTGTTATGAACAAGTCAGCCTTGTAACATGAATATAACTGCAATGTTACCCATCAGATTATATAGAAACGTACATTTTTTTCTTAACACTGTCATTGCTTCTTTTCTGTAAATTGTAGTTTTCATAATAGTTTGTAAGACGGAGGCTGATGTCCTTTGTAACCACCCTTACTAACTGGTTGGGGGCATCCCCATCATAAATGGTATGATGGAAAAATACAGTTTGCAGATATTTCATTGGTTATATGCTTACATTAGCATACACCCATACTTATGCATAAGCTGTATTTGCAGCAAGCATTGCTCATAGTCTGGCATTCTTAACAACTGTCCAAGAAAACAAGAACTCAGAGAAGCAGTTCTTGACACAGACCTGGTGTTATAAAGTTATCGAGGCTACAAAGAGTAAAATTTGACTAAACAACTATTTTCTTATGCGACTAGACTGCTGCATTTTAAAGGCTTTATTTTATTCATTTGTTACCTGGGTAAGGCCACTATGCAAAAGTGCCTGCTGTCAGAGGTGAACCAAGAGAGCTGACAGACTCAGTTGTGCAAAATGTGAGTAGGCAGTGAGGATCTCAATCCTAGGATTATAGCATGAGGCTTACTAGAAACTCATTGTCTTAACATTTTAAACCAAACTGCCACAGGATTTGTCACTTGTAAAAGTAAATAACCATAGCTTAAAAGGTCAAGTAATTTCAATGTTTGTTTAACTGAATTACAAGATCATCACCTATCGTTTTCTTTTATCTCTTACCCACCGTATACAAACATTGTCGTTTTAATGCAAAATATCATTAGCTGATTTTTTTTTGCTGGCCATTGCATTTAGAGAAGCTGGTGGTGTTGATAAATTTACTTATTTAGCTGAGTATATGTTGTGATAATTTATTAAGGTGAAGAAATAGTGAAATCAGCTTACAGTTTGTATTAAGTATAGGCACCTACCTCAAGGAGCAGAATAATCTAGCATATTTCTATGTAACAAAACAACAGCTGAGGATGTGAAAATAACTTACTACTACTATGATGAGGCTGCATGAGTGCACCCAGCCTTTGTGGAAATAAGTCTGCAGTTTGCAGTACATATGGGCGCCTACCTTATGGAACAAACTCATCTTATATTTCTAAGGTAATGAGACTACAGATCAAAATGTGAATAGACTGTAGATTATCACATGAAGAGTACAAATTTGTAGTGTCACTGGCTCAATAGGTGGCACATTCACCTTTGATGGTGGGAGATGAGACAGCTGTAGGTAGTACATTTTCAAGTTGCTGACACTGCAGTACAGCATGGGGGGGGGTACACTCCTGAGTCTCTTGTTGTTTGGATGCAATGTTAAATCAAGGTCCCATCTGCCTGAGTTGGTGGTAACTCAGGTGGATGAGAAAGATCCCATGGCATTTATCAAAAAGAGTAGGGGATGTTTCCACAATGCTCTAGCCAAACTTCCCATAGAGGTATAAATACCACCTTGGGTCTCCCCTGAAAGGAGGCCACTAGCCTAGTGGGACTAAACCAGTCAACAAAGGAAAAATAAAATACAATAAAACAAATACATTTATTTTTGCCTGCAAGTGTGATGAGGATCTATTAATGTAACCTAGCCCTTGTGGGCTGTTTCTCTTTGGTAATAATTTCGCTAGTAGGGTACCTTATTTGCTTCATGGGAGAATTCATTATATGTGCTCTCACAGTGACTGAGATTCCTGTTCATTAAATGAGCTCTCTGCAATATTTGAATATATCTCTCATTTTAAGTTTAGAATAAGGGTTTGAATTAGGATTGTGCCGTTGCATAGAAGATGGGTGGAGGTGGGGGGGTTAGACTTTGGCCATGCAAGAAACAATGTTTAACATTGTTTTTGCTTATATGTTTGCATTTTCATTGAATGTTCTCCTCTTTAAAACATTTAATTCATCTATTCTTGCCAGTGTCTCCACTTTCTTAGAACAAAACCAAAATTATAACTGCTCATAAAGTAGGTAGTAGAGAACACAATAACTGCAGGCATACATCCTTGCTGTTCCTCCTTGATAATGTGCTAGAATACATCATTTGTTTCATATGTCCAGGCTTAAAGTTGTCAGTAAGGGTAGATAGAGGGAGAAGAACAGAGTGGTGATGTGTTGAATGTGGTGTTGAAGTTGGATGACATGTACAGAGATTTTTTGCATTTGTTTTGTTTACGCAGACAGGCTTTAAATTGGAGTCTAAATTTAGCATAGATGAGTTATTTTAGATGTTCTGGGAGAGTTTGCTAGAATTTGGAGGCTAGAACAAAGAAACTAATCAGTGTCATGAAGTTTTGTTCTGCGAATTTGAAGAGCTGCTCCTGAGTAGGAGTGACTTCTGAGGTTATAAGAGAGATATGTAAAGAATAAGTCTGGAAAAAAGGAGAATAAGATTGTCTTGATATAACAATTTAAATAGCAGCAATTCATGTCGGAGGTAAGCTCTTTGTTTAATGGGCAACCAGGTGGTCTTTTTGATGGCGCAGTAGTGGTGTTCATGTTTAGGGGATTTGGTTATGAATCGGCAGATTTTGTTAGGCATGGATTGAAGTGCTATGGAATTCCTACTGGATGGTGTTGTAGTAAGTTGAAGGCCATATTCCATCTGGGAAAATAGAATGGTCTTTCCTGTGGCTATTATGGCAGGTCTACACAGGAAGTGTGATAACGTCTGGATCCCCAAAAATTCGTTTATTTTTCGCAGTGAGCCTGAAAACTTAGCGTTTCATCTAGCTAGATAACCAGCTATTTCAAAATAGATTTTAGTTTCAGTGGTGTGCCTATTAATGTCTTTAATGTCCAGTGTGCTAGGAATTTTTGAAGGTTTTTTGTGTGTTCAAAATATTGCAGTTTTAATTTTGGAGTTAAGGAGGAGTATTTTTGGTAATGAACCATGAACTGACAGATGTTAGATCACTTTGATGTTCATTCTTTAGGTCATCATGGTAGATGACCATGTTATCTGCTAGAAATATAGAAGCAGATGGGATAAGACCACTGGAATTTTGTTTATAGAGAAAAGTAGTGGGGCAAGGCTTGCACCTTATGGGATACTAGTATGAATAGGAGCTTCTGAAGACATGAAAGGCCTACTATGTACACTAAATGATCTTTTGGTGAGTAACGCATTGAACTGGACATAGTTTGTGGGCTAAAGCCCATTTCAGCCATGTGGGAGGGAAGAATGGTGTGTTTAAAAAGGTCAAGAGTCTGAGTGAGATTAATGAAAACAGTACCTGTAATGTTGCTTTTGTCCATACTGATTGGAATTTTGTCTGAGTGTGTCCAAAGTGTACTTATGGTACTCTTACTTGAATAGAATCCATGTTTTGCTGAGAGTAGGTAGTACTGTAGTATGTAGGAGAGAAGCTAATTGTATATGATTTTCTCTAGAATTCTGCTAACGGTTGGTAATATAGAGGTGGGTTGGAGGTGTGCACTGTGTTGGGCTTATCTTGTTTGGGAACTGGTCTAACTAGAGCTGATTTTGAGGTGATGACCGTGGTGTCTGAGGGGAGAGAGATGTTGCAGATGTAGAGTAGAATGCTTTCTAGGTGCTCTCTGCAGTGGAGTAGGGGCAGTCAGCAGAGATTACTAGAGCTGGTGTGAGAATCAAGTGGGATTTGTTCTAGAAGAGCTATAATATATTTGATTTTAATTTGTTTAAATTAGATTGGTGGAAGTTAATTGGGGGAGATAAGAGCAAAGGGGATGTGGAAAGGAGTTAGTTGGGAGTTGTATAATTAAGTTCATGAATTCATTGAGGAAGTCCAAGAAAGAGAGGTGGCCTGCTGACACTGAATAGTGTCTTGGTGGTGTTATTATTGGAGAGTTTACAGCCAGTGAAAAGATTAACCTCATGCCAGAAAATTCTGGTGAGTGTAGCAGTTTGGAGGTTAGGCATTTGGTCTGGTGTTTTCTTAGGGTCTGTTTAGAGATGTTATGTAGTATGGTGATTTGACTCCTGGTGTTTGACATAGTATTTTGTTTCATCTGCAGTCTGGCATAGTCACTCAATTTCATTAGGAATTTCAGTTGTTTGGTGAGCCAGTCAGTTTTATATTTGAAAACTTTAGTAACTAATGGGATGTAAGTGTTCTGGAGAATGAGAATTAGGTAGGTAGTAATGTTTTTATGACTGTCTTGGAGGATATGTGAGGTTTTAATAGCAATAGCTGAGATGTTAGCAGGTTGGTCATTATTAGCAGGTCAAGTGGTGATGGTGATTTGTGATGGCGTTTAGGTTTACTTGGTTCCTTAATTAGTTGGATTAGTTATAGATCTGCTAGGAATTAAGTTATATCATTTGACTGGTCCAAGAACATTAAGATTAAAGTCCTTGAAAGTTCTTATTTCTAGGCAGGGACGAAATCATGGTGTAAATTATGGTATTCATGGCCTCATACATATCTGTTCCAAGACCATTGCTAACCACTGATATTAGAGAAATCTTTTTTTAATATTCTTTTTTGTGAATGTACAAACACAAATTTCAGTGCATTCAAAGTTTGTTAATTGTTATGTATAATTTGTCAGTGTACTTCACTTTTTTTTAAATGAGATATTTCCCACATTCCCAAGTATCAAATAAATATAATCAATGGCTATTTTTATCACTTCAATTAAGTTAAGGCTTTTTGTCTGTCTGAACTCAGTGCCAGTATATGTAGTGATTTATTTGACAAATTAACCTAAAGCTATTTATCAGTATCTGTCCATTCAGTCCCTTAAATGATGAGAGACAGGAAAGTAGGAAATCCTTGTATTGTCAACTGACTGCACATAATTCATTCTTTTTGGCCCCTGCCAGAGTCCGATACTGCATATAGTGTCCCTGGCAGAAGATCTGATGTGAGCATCTCAGTGTATTTGCAAAGATAGGAGATTGTTAAAACCATTGCTGTTGACATGCATCTATAAGTTGCTGATTCTCCAGTCTCTGCCAGGTACCAGTTTTGTAGTGGGTGATCCTATGACCCACTCAGAATACGAGAACTGATATCCTGCTCTTGAATATTAGCTCACCTTTCCAACAGTGCTTGAGTCTAGTAATATGTCACTGTTAGTACATTGTATACTCTTGTCACTGTGCCAAAAGAAAAGCTGATTCAGTGATATAATAAAGAATTTGAATATTAGAACTTATTCAAAAACTCATGCATGAAAAGCAAAAGTAGGCGATTGGAGCCTATAGTTTTATATAGTAAGCAGCCATTCCAGTTGGTCACTAACTTTGCCTCACTTTTCTGAACTTTTATTTGATTAAAAAAATTCATAGTCTATCAGATAACTTCTATTACTTCATTTACATTTTGCTGTTTTCTGAACCTGCTGAAGGGTCATTTTTGACCAGGAAACTAACACTGAATTCCAATGGCCTCACTTAGTCCTGTAAAGTTTGTGATGCAGATAGTTTCTTCCTCTTGGCAAAACATCACAATCCAAAACATGAAAGAGGAAAATGAATTGTATCTCTGGATGAAGAACTCTACCTGCTCAAATGCTCCTTTCGGAATTAGACTTTACTTGGTATCTATATGCCATATAGTAAGGCAGGCTGTCCGTAATCCACATCAGTGCATTTCAGCCAAGACTAAATTTATTTACTCGATAGTATCACCAGCATATCCTTGCTATATTAAGCAGATCTTAAAGTAATTGTGCTCCAGGGCTGAATAGCTCATTTTGCCAGCTTAATGATTTAAACAAGTTGTAAATTAACATTATCAAACTGAAACTTAATTTGTGGCAGCTCTACACCCTATCTCATCTACGTAGCATATCATTTGAAGTTTTTGTCTTGAAAGCCTTCTCTCCTGTGGCTTTAACATTGTTCAGAATTTATGCACCATCTCCTGCTGGCTTGGCAGTACACAGTGACTATCCATCATTCGGGAACAAGGAGAATAGGGCATTCAGTTACCTGAATTCTTCCTATCAAGAAGGACTTGATGCCAGACTTCACAAAAACTGGATATTAAAGTGACATAGAATTATGATGACTGCAGAATAGTAACATAATGTGTCTCTGTTCATTTTACATGTAAATGAAATGGAGCATAGAGCCCTTAATCAGCCATGGCCTAGTTTAAAAAGAGAGTTAAGGGTGTGTATAGTAACAGTATTAGGTCAGTTCAACAGGCATATTGTTACAGTCACACTAAAAACTTCAGTAGAAACATGTTCACATGCAGATCTGTTATGTGTGTAGTTCAGTGATATATATATATATATATATATATATATATATATATATATATATATATATATATATATATATATATATAAATTAATTAATTGCACTTTTGCTGCCATGTTCAGACTTTTGATGAAGTTATGCCTTGAATTGCTAGGAATATGTTGATAGTAAAGGTAATATTCTTACTGATCTCGGAACTTTGAGATTTTAATAGAAAAAGATAACTAAATGTGGGATTGCTAATGCAACTAAAAGAGGATTCAGTTATCTAAGCATTCATAGACTGTTTCTGTGTGTTAAAAATTAGACAAAAGAACCTGCAGTAGTCAACATCTAGTAACTTGCATATTTGAATACGTTACTCAGAATAGTGATTCATAGAGCAGTATGTTACCAGCCAGCCTTACTAACTCTTGAGACAGTAATATCTTCTATGTACTACTGTTACAGATCTATAGATTTTGTTTTGAGTGGTCTGTAGACTTTGTATGTTGTAGATTAAAGCAGACCTGAAATGAGGAATAATGTTAATATAGCCATGTACTGCAAAGGAAACCAATACCATTAAAAACAGGAAGTAAAAATAAACACCTGGCAAACCAACATGAGGAAGTGATGTAAACACAGTTGAGAACGTTTTTTTGGGGGAAATTTATTTAAAAAGATAAAATCAGTAGACTCAGAAGTTACATTCCTCTTTGTGGACAACTCATGAAGCATATGTTTCAGTGATGTACTAGATTCTCTCATTATTCTGCAATTAACAAAGCTACAATATGTTCATTCGCTCACACTCATATATCAGGTATATGCATATACCCAAGCCTTATTATTTTACTGTTAAATCTGTGTTTGGTATTTGCTAAAAAATCTAAAAATGTGCAGTGGGATATTGTGACCAGGCTGAAAAGAGAAGTGGAATATTTTGCAGAAGTATTAGGCATGAGATGGAAAGTCAAGGGAGGTCCTGGAGCACAGTAAAGTGAATAACCCTGTCTTATCACTAATATCTTGTACTTCTGTATCATGCAATGAGGAAAAACAGAAATAAGTTGTTATTGTTGCTGGGTCACACATGAACAAAAAGAAAGCTTAGAAAATGCCTGCTCTCTTTGTGATACCAAAGCTACGATGGTTTTACAAGACCACTGTGAGACCCTTGCTGTAGCTCCCCAAAACCATCTTGGCTTTGGTGCTGAAATATATGCTTGTCAGATGTTGGTTTGGTGACCTGCCTTTTTTATTTTTGTTTTGTTTTTATTTGTTAACTAGTTCCACAAAGCACAAGTGCCTCTTTTTAGTAAAATAGTTATTAGAAGATTAATGAAAAAGAATCAGTATTATCGGTATTATCTTTGACTGCAGTACTGGTGAGATGGAGTACTGTTTTCTCTGGGAAATAGGCCTTAAAGTTTTTAGAGCTTTGATAATAGTGGAAAAAGAACTGAATCTTCAGAAAACTTTCTGGTTATCAATCAGGCCAACCTGAAAGCACTACTAAAATTAGGAGAGAAGTGGAGGGAAGAAACACAGAGGTTCAGAAACATATGTTGAAGTTGTTCAAGGACTTACTGAAATGCATTAATTTACTGATCCATTACATGTACATCTTTCTAATCTTGGTGTGTAGATAGAAACTGAGGTAAAGAGCTTAAAAGAGGTGCTGTCGGTACTGGAAGAAAAATCAGTCCCTGTTTCAAAACCACTAGCCATGACCTTGCTTGAAACATGCCTTTTGCATTTAGTGTCCCTTCCTTTGTTTAGAAAAACTCATAACATACTTCTGCTTTTCCCCCTTTTGCCCCATTTGAATATCTCAGTTTTTAAGCTTCTAATTCCATGTTGACACTTTCAATTTTTTTATATAAATCAAAACATGACATATAACTGGGATCATTAAAAAAAGGCAGTACTTGGTTTAAGACAGTTAACATTGCCAGTCAAAGCAGGTAAAGAATCCTCCTTGTATTTAACAAGCAACTCAACAAACATGAAATAGGTAGAACTCTGCACAGTTTACTGCATCATCTGTGTGCCGACTCCTGGTTCCATTTAAACAGCAGACCACATGGACCCATTTGAAGTTTGAAATATCCCTTGAAGGCATGGAGGTGCAAAATAATGTTTCTTAATTTTTTTAGTTTGTTGTGTCAAAATAGAAATGGCACCCCCCAGTAGTAAACCATCCTCACTTATACCTGGCTGCTGAAATAATACTTTGAGGCATTAGTAGTTCCAGTAACCTGGTTGAGCCAAGTGTCATCCTTGGTATCAATGGAAAACCAAGGCCTTAGGGCCTGTAAGATCACAGAAAACCATGGAGATTTTAAAAAATACAAAATAAAATGTGACTATGATAAATAATAAAGCCAAAAAGGTTTCTTCTAGCACAATATACATAAGACAGATAATGCGTACATGTAAGATAGCTGTATCAAAGTGCATCAAAAAATGATCCACAGCTACTAAAGTTAATGTGAATTTATTTTAACATAAATTAATAAGCCCCAGTCCCACAACAGAACTAGGATCCAGGGTTTCATACAAAGCTTTTTCAATGGGGGGTTGAACATGCTCTTTCTACAAAATGCATTAGAAATAAACTCAACACTTTTGAAAGAATAATAGTTGACTGTCTTTTCACTAGCATGATTATTAGCTTGAATAAAAGCTGGAAGAATGATATGAAATATAAAGGGTTAATGTAGAAGTTGTATAAAATGCAGAAAAAGAGTAAGTGTGCTGGCAAGCATATATAGCTTAGTTAGATTTTTTGGCATCCATGTAAAGGAGTATGTTATTGAGAAACAAAGTCTGTAAAAATAACTGTGCAGATGGCAGCTGGAAGGACATCAACAAAGTAAAGAGATGTAACATCAAGTTTTAGATAGTGCTGGAACACCACGTTTCAGATAATGCAAGACTGAGTTTCCATGAATCATCAAACTAGAAAGAACCAAGGACAAGGAAACGAAGGACAAAGCAAGAACTGTTATACATCAGACTCTGAGAAAAAATATCAGACCTTTTGGTATAAATGTGACTGTGCATAAACAAGCTTTGTGTATTTGCCATAGAGAGCTGACAGCATCTGTGTTACATGCTTGTAGATCTGAAAAGAATGTGATAGTAAAGCATATTAACTGAAACAGTTATCTTTGTGTATTTATTGTACTGAGTACAATACAGTAATAAGACTAGTTGATTACAATACATAGTTAAATGAATTGTGGTATGCATGCATGTAAATGCAAAGTAACAGCAAGAAACAAACAGGAAGACGTCATATAATTTTTCAATGGAGAGCCACAGTTGACGGACCGAATGGTTTCTTATTGTGACAACTACAGCTTCTTTTTTTATTTTATTCAGTTAGTACGTTTCGTTCCAGTGCAAATGTTTGCCTCCTTCTGTACAGTATCCAGTAGCAGAACAGTGCATCTCTGTAAATTCCACAGGTCCTGCACATTTACACAACTGAATCTGCCAGCTGTGTTTGAGCTCCTTTTCAGAGAATCAACGGGGGACTTTCCACGCTTTCTCAACGGAAGATTTGGCCACCTTCCACACAGAACTGGTAATTCTCTTTTTGTTTCTCATTCTACAGCATGGATGCCATAAACATAACAACTGTAAAGTGTAAGACTACCTTTCAGGTAGACAGTAATAATAGTCCAGCACATGTATGGTGTGGATTTAAAGATTGGTTTTGAAAAGAACTGTAGCACATGCAGTACTTTACTAGTTAATGTTCATGCCAATGCTTTATGTAAATGCATTATGTTTGACTGGTATAACAGTAAACATTTATTGTGCAAGCCATAGCAAACTGCTTTCTGTGTGCAGTATCATAAAAGTAATGGTAAACAACCAAATGCATTATGTCCTGTCACTACATGTAAAATGTTAATTTCACAGTTACAATATCAGTCAAGTCAGTTATTTACAAAATCTTCTGTACATCTTGCTAGACAAAAGTGGCATAAAACCACTGCACATTACAAAACAGCTAAAAACAGAGACGAGCTTAATGGTGAACTGATAAAAAGATTTAATAAACTTTTAAGACACAGTCAGAGTGAGTTCAAAAAGTTCAGACAACATATGCAAACACTTTTTCAAAAGTGCATAAGAGCTTTAAAGTCAGCACAACACAATAATCTGGTTAGTAAAGAGTTAAAGCAACAGCAGTTAATTACGCTGATACGAAATAATTTACGATGTACTATTCTACATTTATAAAATGGTTAAGCATACACAGCACAAACTTTCATTCAGTTAAAGCAAGGCACTTAAATGCTAATTTTCAAACCATTTCAAATAACAAAACAGTTCTGAGGCATAGAAATCAAATGAGAGTAGTTAAACGCAAAAAAAGACATGATGTCACAAGACTGACATGCATGTATTTTCTTTTCATCTAAAGTGCAGCAAAAGGCAGACAACAGCAAATGTAAATCATGTAAATATATCTGTTTTAGCATGTGTTAGTTAAGGCAATATCTCTTTTGTTTCTTACAATATTTTGTAATTGTATGATAGTATAAAAAATAGCACAGACTCCAGCAAATACAGTATTCAAAAGCAATATTATATACAAATGCAAAACCAATCTGTACAAGTAAGTATATTCTGTACAGTATATAGTAAATGGTTTACCTATGTAAATAGACAAGTTTGCATTCAAGTGTTATATGTATAGAGTAACAAGTCAAAGCTTGACATTTGTGACATATGTGTTTTTTTTTCAAAAAACAAGACTGCAATGCCTTTGCAATAAAATAGTCAAGCCTTGTCAATAAATTACTGTATAGGACATCACTGTATAAATATTCAGATTCATCCAGTTCTAATAGTAATAGTTGTCATCACTGTGTTAACAATATTAAACTGTGTTAACTTTCTGTATTAAAAGAAAACTAAAGGTTTTGTTTCCCAGTGTGTTTATAGTTAATAGCAATATAACTTGACTAAAAAGTACATACTAGTATAGACAGTTTTGGATTTAAATTAAAACAGAGGGAATGTATAGAGTGATAAATATATTTAAAAATGTATAAATGCATGTGCACATCTATTTGCTAGTTAAATGCATAAACTTGTCTGTTGTTATAATATATGTAGAAATAATATAGTTAGTTAAATATATGTATTTCTGTTTGGTAGCATACATATATTCTTGTATAGCTTGAGACAAGCTGAACGTTCAGTGCCTAGAACATGCTTCAAGGACTATAGATAAAAATGCAGCTGTGAGACAAGGCACGCAGCATTCAACACAGACATCTGCATTTCATTTCCATCACTCTGAACATTAAAAAAGAGGGAATTACAATATTTCACAAATAAAACTTAGTTAAGAAAATGCTACACAAAATAAAACACAAGACAATTTCTGTTGTAAAAAGCATACAGTATGTACCTTTGGGAGGATAACATTTAACCCAAATATAACAGCATGGTTACCTAAACAAGGTCAGGTATACATACAAGTAGAAAAACATCAAAGATTGACATAAACAGTTTAATAAACAGCTCTATCTCTATTAGATGCTGTAGATTACCTCAAAAAATGTAACAGTTCTGACAAGGAAAGACATCATGCAAAAATGTCACAGTGTGTAGACACTGCTTTCCTGCATTTCCTGCATATGTGACTGAAACACTGTAATGTGTTCTTCTTGACCTTCTCTGCAACTGGGGTTCCTTTCATTTCTGCTCTGATGTCCTCCTTTCTTCATCTGTCCCACATTGTGCATCTTACCACCTGTCTCAGCCACTTCATATCCATAACCTCAAGCTTCCTTAACCACCCTACCTTCACTGTTCAGTTTCTATGCCATACAGATTACTGGTCACACCATTAATCTGTACACCTTACTTTTCAGCTTCTTTGACTTTCTTCTTTCATATACTGTCCTTAGCACTTTGTGCCAGCTGGCTGCAACAACTTTGATGCTAACTTTGACCTCCTCATTCAGATTTCCTTCCTTCTCAACCGCCGCTCCCAGATACTTGAAGCTGTTAATTTGTTCTGCTGTTTTCTAGTCTATCTGAGTGTTCAGCTTTTTTCTGATTTCCCTCATTTGTTTTTATGTCCACTGTCTTACCTGTACTTGAGCCTTCAATTTTGTATTCCAGTTTGCAATTATTTGCTGAAGTTCCTGTTCAGAGTTTGCTTGTAATGCCATTTCATCTGCATACAGGATCTTTGTTAATCTTTCCCATTGGTTAATGTAGTGCAGCACTAGTATAAATGACAGTGGGCTCAAAGCTGAATCCTGACACATCCCTCCCTTGCCACTTGGAACCTTCTTTGCATCTGAGCACTGTTCGTACTTGTATCATTGGATCCGTGTGTACATAGCCTGCACTAATTCTACACATTTTCTGGGGCTTTAAACCATCACAGGACACTCCAGATGAGTTTTCTTGGGATTTTATCATATGTTTCCTCCATGTATAGGAATGGCCAGTTGGACTAGTTCATCCACTTCAACCTACCTGTCTTACTGCAAGGTCAGTTGTACTGCATTCTAATCTGATTCCAAACTGCTCATCTCCCATGTTACTCTCTACTGCTAACAAAACACCATTTGTTTAGTTTAAATAATAATAGTTTAATAGTTGTTTAGTTTAATAATAATAGTAAGAAAAAGTTAAGCAATACAGATACAATGAGTATTTTCTCAGCGTACTTGATGTTTGTTTGTCTTTTCCCGGTTAAGGGTTGCCACAGTGGAACTCCGGTCCGCTAATGATTGGCAGTCAATTTTATGGTGTCGAGTTGCCAGTCCAATGCCCAACCTTCAGCGAAGGCACACCCATTCACGCATGTCTTTCGGAGGCCACTTGACTGCGGGGAGGACATGCAGACTCCACACAGAAGGCACTCCAGCCGAGAATCAAACAGGAGAACCTCTTGCTGTGAGGCAACAATGCTACCGCTGTACCACTGCGGCTTCTCAGCATACTTGATATGCCTTCCATTTTCACATGCAGAGCATGGGCTGGTGGTACTGTTAAGACAGCAATGCTTCATTTGTTCTTTTTAAAGTAAGGAATGCTTCTTTACTTAAAAGATAAATAAGTTGTCTGCAGTAACCCTATGTAAAGTAGCTGGGGTTTTCTGCTTATTGCATTCCCATGATCCATTGCATTGTCAGTGAATCTTAATAGTATGGTGGATAACTGTGGACCTACACAGTTTAAAAGAGCAGCAGCAGCAACAGTGGCATGAGTTAAATTTTTATTTATTTTTATTAAATACTCGCAGGCAACCAGATATGAACAGTCTGGATGGGTAAGCAAGTGAAGTACTGTGTATTTATGGGAAACAGACAGAATACATTGACTCAGTCTTATTTTATTATTTTTTAACTACAGACAGAAATCTGAGATGTGGTACATAGAAAAAAGTAGCTATAAAGTGATAGAATAGACAGTGTCTTCTAGCTGTCTCTGAGTGCTCATTTACCTGCCTGCTTTCATATGTAAAAGCAAACTACAGTTTTAGTTTCATAGAGTTACCAACTACACCTGTTGGAATTTTCCTTATACGGGCCATTGTGTTCTGTGACAAGTATTAAATTGTAAAAATATTGAGAATTTAGGGGAAGAAATATATTCTAATGATTCTGGAATTGTTGCACAAAAATAATTCTACTTGTGAAATATCTTGAGTAAGACTTCTTGCTACTTGTAGACCACTCGCAGAAGGAATTTTAGAAACTCTGACTCTGGATATAATCAGCTTTATTTTGATAAGTAAGCAATTAGTAAAAGTGAGATGCTTTTATTGCTTCTGGGATGACAAGTTTTTGGTGATTTCTAGCAATTATGTTGCAGATGGAGGTGTATGTTGTTCCATACATGAGTACAAAAAAGATTACTGCAAGGCATGCCTTGATTGTAGGCATCTTCCCCTATCCTTTGAAGCCAGGTTATACTTGTGGTTGAGATGTACTGTGCCACTGAGTATATGACATGCTAAATTATAGGTAGTTTTAACTCTCCAGTCCTGCCACCACAACTCCCACCCTCCCTTCCTCCTTCTAAATTTCAATTCAAGATGGCTCTTTAGAGGGCTATTTGGCCTCTGTACAAGGGTATTAGGAAAAACTTCCTTAAAGTATTTCAGGGTATTAATGTGATTGTCAGCATAAGTCAACCTTAAAGGAGGTTGGCAAGACAGGTTTTGTACTAGCTTAAAGACTAGTGAGATATTTCCCAACAGTTTTGTCGCCGGTGATGCCATGCCTGAAGCAGGAAGTCCAGAGCTATTAGTTACTACTACAGATCTGTAGGGGGTAATACTAGGCTTGGGATTTTATTATGGTGCCCGTTCCATACATTTGTTCAAGTAGCTGTTTTATTTTAGAGAGCCAGTTATAGTTGGGAGGTGTACTATTGTCAGAAAATATAGTTTAGGGCAGAACATTATCTTTATTGTTACTATTTCTCTCAAAAAGGAAAGACTGACTTTCTCCAACACTGAATATGAATAAATAACTACAACAAATGTTTTAAATTCATGTTTGACATCATCATCAGGTTAGAATGTATCCTTATACCCAGATATTTTTGGGTATGAAGCACCACCAAAATGGGGGTCTATCCTTCCTTCATAAGGATATATACCAGGGGGTTAAACAGGAATACTTTGGCTTGGGGCACATTTTCCTTCAGGCTGAGTACAAGAAGATGTCCTTAAGCATAGATACTACAGAGGGAATATTATCTTGTGGGTTTCAGTTACTATTAAGCAGTTGTTAGCAAACAAAGACATCAACTTCCTTACTTAGAAGTTTTGATCTGTGAAAGTATATGGACTGCTTTAGCTTACATACAAACAGTACAATAGGAACTAAAAAAAAATGGCAAGAGAGACAAAAATAATAGCTGCCTAATGATATGGTGGATCTGATTCTGGTTCTGGCAAATGAGTCATTATACAGGGCTTGGACATCTTTGTTAAAGACGAGGGAAAACCAAGAAGTGATTTTAGTCCACTAGGATAGTCATAGCAAGTTAAACATGCCTCTTTCGTGGTCATAGAATAGGATTAGAATGGATAAATTGTCTGAGTTGAACCTGCTTTTGAATCTCACCTGGGCTAGAGAAAGATGGATGGAAGTATACAGCACATGTGACTACTTCATCATACAATTTGGTTTCTTTGTCAGTTAGTAAGAATGGATGATTGTCCTCAAGTTTAAAGCATCTTTTCTTGGTTCAGGAAGTACAATAATTGCAGGTTCTTTCAGAGATAATGGGAGGGAGCCAGAGGTATACAATTTACTGAAGTCCAGTTTTAGTGGGGCTAGTAGTGAGTTCCTAAATTTTTTAAATGCCAGTAGAGAGGCCATCAGGACACATAATGGCTGGCTGAATTTCATCCAATGGTATTTCTTTACTCAGAATGTCTAGAGCTTGGTTCTGAACAGTAGGTAATTTTAGAAAATTTAGGAGGTCCTGAACTGAAAGTTTGGCATGATCTCAGGGGAAGGGGTGAATGAGCATATAAGGAAGACAAATATTGTTTAAAATCTTGATTTAACTGTCAAGGGTTGTATATAGACTTCTTATTAACCTTACTGTAGGCTATGCTAGCATTTACCCAGCCCTATTTTTAATCTGAGGGTTAAAAACTTTTCTTGTATATCAGACAAGGCCGATATTTGGAGGGCATCCCTCTTCAGATATAGATGTGTGCCGTCCTTCAAAACAGTAGAGATTGTCTTTGCTAAGTGTAGACTCCCCTAATGGGGTCTTATTCTTATAAGTGGAAGCTACATAAAGGGGGTACAGATCAGCAACTTTGCTCTCCTTTTATGTTATGGTCCTATGTTACTTGAAAAATGTGATTTGGGTATGGTGCATATGTCTCTTAGATTCTTTATGAAAGTTTGCCATCAAGGAAATGTTGGCACAAAGTCAAGTAGGTTGATGCTTATATATTTTTCATTCTTCCTGCTACTAAACATGGTAAGGCAGAATCTTTAGAAATCATTGAGCCATTCCACCATTGTTTAGCAAGGGGTTGCTGGCTGTTTTCCCATTGTGATCAGATGATATGAAGCAGGGTAATGTAGACAATTCTGTAACAAGTTAAGTAGAAAGCCAGTAATTAAAAAAAAAAAGGGTCTAGTCTGTTGTGGGGTGACCCCAATGGAGTAGAAAAGGTGAACCTAGATCAAAGGTATTTAATAACTTTGAGAGGTCTTGTAGACTGTGTGGTTTCATGCTGCCATTTAGAATGATGTGTGCTTTAATGTGCAACAGTCCATTCTTAAAACAAATGTTTAGCTTTTACCTTTCACAAAGAATTTAAAAACAAATAGGTTTCAGGGTAATCCCAGCTTTTACACTCTGGATACAAAGCTTTGTCTGCTAAATTCTGTTTGAATTATCTTTTGAATTCCTGATTGAGAATATACTATCAGTAGCTAATCCAGCTTCATCTGCTACCATGGAATATGTCTTCCTACTGGGTGGTTTTAGCATAATTTGCAAACATGGACTTTTATCTCCCAGCCAGTACATGCATCACACTAAAAAAGCTGTATATTAAGTTAGCAGTTTTTATTCATGTGTTCTAGTTCAGAACATTTAAAATCTTGTATTTCCTCTAGCTTGTTTTCCTTCCTTTCACAACTTAAATGGTGACCTGAGACTGTGTCTCTCTGATTCTGAAAAGATAAATAAATGCTTTTCATCCTCACCTTGCTTTTCAGAATGTTCTTACTGATTGCAACATTTTTGGGGAGTTCCTTTAGGTTGAACAGTCCCTGGCATTTTGGCATAACTCATTTGGTGCTGTGTCTTTTTCATCCAAGTACATCAGCTAATCTGCAGATAAACGGATCACCTCGCTAACCTGCTGATATATGGATAATAGAAGACTCCTTTAAAGTGGTCCATTACTAAAATCTTCACAATCTAGGATGGCAGGTGTAATAGATCAAATATATGCAGGTGGTCTGGTTTGTTTAGAGTACACGTTCATGCATGAGACCTTTGTGCTACACTGCTGGTGTGACTGCAAAGCTGTCAACTAATCATTGACTGTGCTGATTAAAGTCAAAGTAAGGATTTGGGCCTGCCCATCTAAAACATTGGGCTCCCAGTCCAACCCATTCACTAATCAGCCATATTTCTCTTTTACTTACCTTCTCTGTGGCTAAAAAACAGACCTCAACATCGTCAGCATAAAAACTAATTTTCTATTGGAAGTGGTTTGCTCTAATTACCTTCTTTCTGGGCTAGGAACTATCCTGGAATGTGTCTGCAGCTTTAGCCAGGGCCCAGAATTCCTTATGCATGTTCTAAATGTCCTCCTGCTGTTTGTCCATGTTAGCTGGGAAAAAAACTATTTTACTGGATCTCTTGAAGACAGCTAAGCAGGGATTACATATCCTGGTCACTCTCCTGCATGCCATGTTGCAGGGCTTGGTTGGTTTCCTTTTGGGCAACTGTGTTTTGTTGCATGTTGTATTGCATTATAGCAGTGTTTTCCTGTTGAGCAAAAATAATTTGTTGTTTAGCAGCACTGCTTTGAAACAGAACATCTGTGGCATTCTCTATGTTGTTGTATCTAGCTAATTTCAGTAACAATTATTTCCGAATCGATTAGTGATAGTACTGTGGTAGCTTCAGCAACAGTGCTTTATAGCTCTCTATTAGCCTAGGAAAAGATTTTGGCAGTTCCTAGTATTTCCAACAAATGTAATAAAACTGCTGTTGATAATTTGTTCTGCAATTCAGATACTGCAGAAAAAGCACAAACCCATGTATATTAAACTGAGTAGTACAGATTTCATTCAGACATGCACGATATGATGAGTTTCTGTCATGGAGACCGGAGAAAAAATACTGCTTCATTTCAGCATTTCAGACAGAAGCTCTGACTACCTCTTTTCATCATAACAAATAGGGCAACTCAAGCTGCTTTATTTCAGTGAAGATAGGAGAAACTAAGACAACTGTTTTTCATCACAACAGTTAGTAAAATAAAACAGCATAAACTTTTACTTCACTTAGTGCCTCCAAATCTATTAGTTCAGCACATGGTTTTTACACAGTGTTTTAAAGCAAGTACCTAAGTTTCAATATGGTGCCTTGCAGCCAGGGAGAACTCTCCTGAGAGTCGCACATGAAGTACACATTGACAATTCTAATGCAGAGCATCTCTTTCCAGAGGCAACAGCAGCAGTAGTCAACTTCTCAAAACAAAACTGAGTTTTTTACCTATCACCAAGTATTTACAAAGTACGGTTGTCAGAGAAACGCCATGCTTTACTTTATTCCCATGATACAAAGCTCCACTTGCTACTTTCTGCCCAAAACATTCATATTCTAATTAGCTTTCAGAAGGCTGTCTCTTATCATTATTCGTTAGACTGCTCCATCTCTGAATTGTTCTGTTCCTTAGAGGTGTCAGCCTTTTTAAGGCAGCAGCTAATGGAGCAACCTGTTGTACTATTTGAAATACGGTTTTCTTATTTACCTGCAAATTCTAGTGTATGACTTTTGTTGTAAAAACCTCCACTGAAGCTGTCTATTTAGCAAATTTAATTTTCTTTTGACATGAGATTACTGAACGTGAACTTTGATCAGTATACCTAGTAGCTAGCACAGCTGGAAAAAAATGCATAAAACTATAAAAAAAAAATCCTGCATGTCTTGATGAAGTCTGCTGCACATTGAAATTGTGGAAAGGCAGGAAATGTGGTACAGTAAAGCTTAGCTGCATCATGACGTTATTGCATCAGAGCTCTCCGCGAGTTTCATTATTATTCCAGTTTCGGCATTCAACATACACTTTGCTGAAATAAATCATATCCACAGGTAAAAAACTAAGTGAATATCTAATTATAGCTGTATGCTCCTTCTACCAGTACACAACCTTTGTTTTCCACCATTCACTGTCATAACTTGAATCCTATAAGTAGTGCATTTTCAAATTTATCAATACCCTTTAAGCACAGAAAGTAAATGTGCATGAATCTCAACCTCCGAGTTTAAAAATCAGAGCAATGGCCTTTAAAAATCATAGCATAGGATCAGCAAAAGAGAAGTACTTTCTTACTTTTCGCAATAGAAACTATGTATATGCTAGACCTTATATAATTGTTGGTAGTGAATCTTTGTATAGACTAAGCTTATGTATTCAGTAAAGTATGTACCCATAAACAGGTCTGACTTTGTGGAACATCATAAATCTAGGAGGACCATGTTTCAGTTTTATAACCAAAATCATAGCTCTATGCCTAAATCATAGCAGTTGAGTGGTATGCAAATGTGTGTTGTTGGGTCCCTTTCAAGAGACACACCAGAGACTAGTTCTGTGCAGGGTAGTTTAACACATTGGCAAATGACATGCCTACATGGCTATGTTAAGACTAACTTAGAATGGTATAGATACCACCCTGCAGTAATTAGTTATTTGTGAGCCAGACTGCAGTACTGCAACATCAGGAATACAGGCCTGCATACTTTGGGGAAAGGGGCATTACAAAAGGCTGACAGCTTAGCAGGTCGACATTCTTCACAAAGAAACTTGACTTGGATTTACATTTTGGGAACTGTGATGCAACAACAAGTTGCGGTTGTGCGTTATCTTAGCATATCAAGAATAGCAATTAGTAGGCAGCAAGTGTGTAACAGAGAAAACATCAAAAATGAAGAGTCCAAACTATTAGACCATCAGGACAAATGTCAGTTATTTCCCATCATCAATATCTCATCTATACCCTTTTTAAAAAGTTAGTCAGAATCAGTGCTCCTCGTTTCAACTGGCAAGACAGAAGGAATTGCACATTCTGTGACACAGGTTACCCTTCTGCTGTGCAGGTAAGGCCTCCTAATTAGATTCCATTTAGAACTATGATGTTTCAGACTGCTAATGCTTTTGCTGAATCTTAGAACTAGTGAAAATGAAATAATGTCTGATGGCAATAAAACAAGGGATGCTTTGAGAGTGCAAGTTTATAATTCTTAGCCTGGATTCATAATCAAAATGGGTACTTACATATTATCGCAACCAGATTCAGAGTAGGAAAAGCGGCTCATTTCCAAGCCCTTGTCCTGCCGAAATATTTAGTGCAAGTTACTCGGGAAGTATGCGTCAGTGTGCTAAAAGTCTGTGGAAGACTTCTTGATACAATACCACCAGGTAACTAACTTGGGGGAATGTCCTTTTCCTCTTGTGTATTAAGGTAGTCATTCTCTTATTCTAAAAAAACTTGGGGAAAGTACTTCAACAGACTGTGAAAACAAAAGATTGGGAAAGGAACATTTCAGTTTGTTCAAGGGTCAGCAACTTTTCAAGGGCTTTCAGTTTGGTTGATGCACATGACAAATATTTGGCTTCTTTTTTGTATTCATGGGTGGCACTATAATGCCACGGTCGGCATTGTGAACTTATTTTGCCAGTTTATTTACTATGAATGTCCTCACTAGGTGTATTTGTTTTTTTTTTTGGCCAGGTTTGTTGTTTCCTGTCACATCCCAAAGACATGCTGATAGGAGAATGGTGCCATGTGTGCCTCTATTTTTGTGTGTCTGTACGTGTATTTGTTGCAGCAGACTGGGGTCTCATCCCAGAATTTTTTCCCTCCCTCTTACCCTTTGCTTCCATGCCAGTGGGCCAGCAGCTACAGGATACATACGAGACGGGAACATCCATATGAAAACAATATATATCATCAGTAACGTATTATCGCAAAATCTTTCAAACCCCAAACATATGGCTTTATAAATAAAGTGACCACATACCCATAACATGACGAATGCTGACAGGTTGAGAATCTGGTTGCGATAATTCATAAGTACCTCAAAATGATTTCAAATACTTACTCACTTCTTTCACATCTTTGGATACTCTTGATTCAACTAATCAGAAATGCTTTGTAAGGACTGTACAGGGACATAAAGAATTCAAACAAGGGTCAAATGACTGATGTATATACTTAAAGTAACACAAAGAAGGATCTGGTTTTTACTCCCCATGGCATGGATTCTAAATCCATTAGATATTATGCAGTTTTTCTATGTGTAATCTAAATGATAAGTTACTCTCCATTAACACTCACAAGCCATGAATTTCAGTGATGTTTACTAGACAAAAAAATAATTGGTGCTGTTTTTTATTTTTTATTTTTTAGTTCAGTAGTTAGTCATAGATTTGGAGGTGTAGTGCCATTTGTAAAGCTGGGCTGCATTCTGAATTATAATTTTGGACAACAAAGTTGTTGGCATATTTCTAAATCAAGACAGATTCAGGCCATGTTAAGTCATTGACGTGCAATGTAAACAGTGATGTAAGACAGAACCCTTGTGATACACCAGTTTCCAGTTCCTGTAGGGGTATATAGCTAGACCCAGTCTTATCCTACAAAATTTGTTTTACAACTATACAACCAAGCTAAATGATATCTAGCTCTGAAGATAAAAGCTTCTAAAGGACAGTCTTATGATTGACTTGATCACAGTCTTTTATGAGCTCTGTAAGAATAGCAGCAACCTACAGTCTCAGATCTGTTGATCAAGAACTGCAGGTTGATGCCATTTTTATTAAGGCTTAGCTAAGCAGTCCAAAAATATATATAAAAAACTGACTTTCTTCTTTACTGGACTGTACAGTCCTTTTCTAAAAGCATACTGGGAGATATGTATCTTTAAGTTAACTGAAGACAGTACACAATTGTCTCAAGAACAAAGTTCTCAGATACTTTAGTACAATTACACAGCATGCTGCTGTTTCTAAAAGTATCTTCTACTTAGGGCTATTCTCTTTAAAGATGGCGACAACCTCAGTTTCGGTCCATTTCTTTTCACTTTTAGTGTTCCCTAGAGATCTGTAAAATAGATGACTCAAGACTAGGAAGATAGCATGCCTTGTCGCTGTGTGTGACATTATTTAACTCATTGGGACTACTTGCCTTCAGTAATACAAGGATGATGTCCACCCTATCGCCTAATAACTAGTCCATACAGAAAGGGTGATTTAGTTCAAATACAGTGTTTGCCAACCTTTAAAGGTCTGTTTTGCATCTTGTGATGATACACTGGTGATAATTTTCAGCATTTTGCAGTCTGATTAGAACACTGTCACACGTTTCAAACAGTTGAAAATGCAAAACTACTCAATTACCTGTGTAACAATTTATAATGTTTACATACACACTGAAGGTCTAATATCTTCATAGATATATTCATAGATATACCATAGCTATTGTGAGGAAGTTGTAATGACATTTGGCAACTGTGGGGTATTTTCCATTTGTGAAATGCAAATGTATGATTGGACTTAGACTTGCATTACTTATTCAGTAAAGTGAAAATATGTATATAAACCTGCAACTGGTTTATTAACAATACAACAAAGTTGTGAGGTGTATAAAAAGTAAATAATGCTAGCAGTTGTGTTCTGTGAAATATGCGGCAAATCTGTTAAACAGAAAATGTTACAAAGACTATTTATGAAAACTTGCACAGGATATTTGAATGATTTGCTCTGGAGTTACAGCTAACTACAAAGAATACAATGTGACTTTTTACGTGAAAGCAGGTAATTGCTTTACGGAAGAACTCCAGGCTTTTGTTTTTCTATATCGGGGATAGTAGCCAGAAGCGTGTGAGTGTGCAAACATACACACACTCTTTGTCTCGCTCTTTTTCTCACATACAACTAGGCTGGACAACTAGTTGAGGCACTATATCATGACATTTTTCTAGAAAGACCATCATCTGCAGTTTAAATTTGATTGACAATCCTGTAGGGCCAGGAGGTAGGAACCTTTTGATCTCATGCAAGAGATATGAAGGTTTGTAGCACCCCAGAACACCCTCCCATACGTCAAGTGACTCTATTGCATTAAAGACCCAGTTCACAAAGGCCATTTTGGTGCAGTTTTTTGTAGAATCCCAGATTAGCTGGACTCCCTTCCAATAGTGAGTTTGTGTTGCTTTGCTTACCTGCTGTATTTTACAATTTTTGTAGAGTGGTAAACAGGGCACAGTAATACTCAACAAGACTTGTTTATTAGGAAACAGTTCACTAGTAGATAGAATTGTTCATATGCACTTTGATTGTTGAAATATGTATATATTGTTTTGTGCAGTTGTCTACTTTACTCTGTATATTTAACAGTTAAACTATATTGCTCATCTTTCTCATAGTAAAGAATTGTATTCAAATTTAAACATTTATAGCTGATTTATTAATTAAGAGAAGAGTACTGATATCTGGACCTATAATTCTGATCTGTGATTGTTCAATGTGGAAACTATTTACATGTGGATGGTGTGGGTCCACATCCCAGGGCAACCGTACATATTTTCTATGTGCTTCTAATGCCAAACTTCTCTTAATTGTAGTGAGTTTTATATTTATATATATATATATATATATATATATATATATATATATATATATATATATATATATATATATATATATATATATATATATATCACACACACACACACACACACACACACACACACACACACACACACTGCTTGGTGTTGCCAATATGACTATTTTGGTGGTAATTAGGTTCATAGGTTCATAGGTTCATACTAGGCTATCTGCCTAGGCATTTATTTATAAGCCTAGCCAGAGTTGTGTGCTTTCACCACCTTAGGTTGAAGAATACTATACCCATTGCATTGCCGTGTGCCTCTGTCCAGTGATACAGAGAGAGATGATCCCCTGAAACCTTCCCATCTCCCCACCACTGGTCAAGATGAAACTCTTGAAGTGCTCTGTCTCACATGGACTGTCTCACATGGACCGGGATTCTGTTCCACAGCATAGGGAGTCTCTTGGGTGATGAATCTGTCCCTCCAGCACCTCCTATTTATATCCGTCTTGAGGCTTAAGTGGCTCTGGTTGTTTGGATTTTTGATTTGGATTTTTTGAGGGTGGGGCATGTCCCATTATCTGGCTACATGTCCTCCTTGTATGCCGTGCAGGTCACAGGTGGAGCAGACTGCATGTGACTGAATAGAGCTAGAGTTTCTTTTCTTTTTTTTCATATTATCCTTTTTTGAGCCCTTTATCCTTTGGTGAGGAACTTTGGGTGAGGGTACGAATGGTCGTGAATGGGGATACATCATCAAATGGGGCATTGTACAGTGTCATTGGTCTGAAAAGTGAAGAGTAATCTGGAAGTGAATCCTTCATAATATCTGAGGTGAATCCTGAAGGTCCTCCTCAGGGCAATGTAGAAGGTCTCCTGTGAGTTTCTTCCCAGACCACTTTACAGCCCTGGGTCCCTAAACCGGTCTTTGATAACCTCTTCTTGGCCACCTGGATGTTGACCTTTGCTGTTGACTATACATTGGCATATTTATACCAGGTATTACTTTTACCCACCTTGTATTAGTGCTACCAATCTGGGCTCTAAACTGCTATTCTTTTAATTTTCTACCTCTGTTATGGATTTCTGTGTCTGAACTTTCAACTATCTATCCTTTTCTGCAGTTCAATGGATTTGCAACTATGGTCACAGGGGGTTTGCATGAGCCTGCACACTTCTGAGAGCTTGTTAACACACCCTTGAGCCTGCCACAACTAGGGTAGGTTCCACACCGCCTGGAGCCTGTGGGAATGCCACCAGGCACTCTAATGTCTGCCCATTTTGCAGTTCATACCCACGTTAAGGGTCCATAGGTAAGCATGTGGGTTTAAGGTATTTGGTGAGCTATTTGATGACATACACCTTTCCAAGGTCAATGTATTTTTTTCATTTCAAAAAGTAGGGTGTTGTGAACTGCCTGATCCTCTCTAATCAGGTAGGCTTGGTGAAATGGCCTTATACCGCTGTATTCTAGAGAGATTATCTCTGCCTTGACAAAGCCAATTTGGATAGGATCCATTGTTTCCTATGTCTTTATGAGGTTTTTCTCCTCTATGATCCTCTTTATTCTATGGGACTTGTTAACCAGGTCTTTTATGGGGCTTAATCTTATTAGTCCCTGAAGCTTATGTGGTTGGAGTTACAGTTGTCGCTGTTGCACAGCGCTTGGCACAGGCAGAGACAGACAGCTGGGGCTAATTTAGTGTTTGTGCCTTTATGTGGTCATTTAGTTCCTTGGTGAGTTACCTCTAGCTGGATGGGCATGGTTCCTCATTGTCCCTCTTTTGTTGCTTTAGCTTTAGAGAGTTTACCTCTCACCTGGGCATTTGAGATGATTGGGAGGTGCTGCTTTGCTGGGATAGATGAGATCCCTGGGAGGAGGATGCCTAGGAAATGGGATATGAACCTTTCTGCCAGTTTGTGCTGTCTGTCTGTGGGTTTCTTTTGCCTTATCATTTGGACTAATTCTGAGCATATCTGGGAGTTTCCACCCAGATGTCTAACATAGCTCTGATTTCTCTATCCTGTATTTTTTGCTTTCTCTAATTTTTTGTAAGTTTGGCCTCTTGAGTCATCAGAGAGTTTCGTAGTTTACTGAGGTTGTATCAGAGATGTCTGCTTTTACTTTTTGCTGTCGATCTTGTAGTCTTCTTTCCCTTTGTTGATCAGTTTGTTTATATGGGGGTCACCAGATCGGCTACCTGGGGCTTGGATTTATAAGGGTTTCCATTTTATTTGGGGTGGCTGCCTTGAATCACTGGGTGGAGGTTGGGGGTGAAGCATTTTGAAGGGTCTCAGTTAGTTGGTGATGGTCTCCTCGCAATGGAGATTCCCATGACGGGACACCAGACACCAGTTGCGTAGTTGGCTTGGGAGTTCTTCACTTTGGTCTTTGGTGTTTTGTTGGGGGTGATGTGATGGTTCTTGATTTGAGTTTTTATTGGGTGATCTCACGGATGGGCGCATGTTCTGATATATGTTTGGTTAGTTGAATTCACCCATGAGGATATGAAGTATGTTTTCACCTTTGTCTTGAGGTTTGTGATGACAGGTTCTAGCATTTGAGTTTGCGTTGGTAACATGGTGACAGCTTAGGGATAGCAGCTGGGGTTATGAACCCAAGTTGATGTTGTGGTAGGGTATCACCCAATCTGAGTGTATTTGGAGAGAAGGTTTTGGACCAGTGTTGAGAGGAAGGCTGTGGGGTTCTTGATGTATGTCTTGAGGAAGGTGGGGTGAGGGGAAACCTGTGACAAGTTTTGCTCTATGGAGAATCATGCCTGAAACATCTCTGATGCTGTATGAGAACAGTATGGTCCATTAATTGCCTTGGTATCCCAGGTGTGGGGGATACACCTCCTTTTGTGATGCAGTCTGGTTTCCATTATTGTTTTGGGTGGGATGAGAGCCTTGGGTGGTAAAGCCCGGGTATTGGGGGGGGCCTTGAACCTATACTGTAACCAGGTTTCACAGAGGTGAATGGATTGAAGGACCATAGCCTCTGCACCTTACATAATGCTACCTTTGGTATGGATTGTGAGACCATAGCCCTGATGGCTTTTCATATACTCTTGGCATAAGGAGGTATTTTAATCCCATACCATCATAACAACCTGTACATATTTTATGATGATTGGTTGGCCTTGGTTTTGAAGATTTCTTCTTTAAATCCACTCTGAAAATGGACTATGTGTAGTAGGGCAAATGCAACTAACATAATATAAACAAATAAAAAACATGTAATGAAAAACATATATGTCTAGAGAAACGAGGGAAGGTGGTACGGAGAAACAATGGCATTTTACCAGCTCACTCACCACAGATGGGAAGGGAGAGACTTCTGTCTATGATTATGCATTACCTTGGGAATTGGGGGGGGTGTGCCCTGTTCACAAGACAGATTGCTGTTAATAATCAGGTTTTTGAGGCAAAGATTGTGAGGCAGGGCTGGAGCTGAATGATGTTACATGTGATGATGGATATGATGCCAGTAGATCTGCTCAATTAAGATATTCCAAAAAATCCAGCACATGCATGACAGTATATAGGATCCTGCTTGAAGCTCCCTTCAGTGTTTCTCCACCTTTCTTACCATTCCACCTGTGATTTAGGCAGTCTCAGCCCTGAGGACTTAAAGATTAGGAGTAATTTGAGCAGAAAACTGGACATGGTCTGCTCGAAGGCATATGGGGTGTGGGGTGGAGATTAAAACGTGTATATCAATAAATAAATAAATACTAATGATTTGCGATATCTTTTTCAGAGATGTATGTTTTTCTCAGATGTGCTAGTGTCTGATTATGTGGTATGCAGTTCTGAGCATTAAGCAGGCATTCAGCTCCCTGTTATTGTTTCAAGGTGCAAGTCTCCCAAGAATTACCTGAACATTCAGTCAGCAATGTCTCAGCAATAGTGTGAGGTGCAGTACTGACATCAGAAATATCTGGCTGGGGTGTTTAGTACAACTTTGAATCTGTGAACTATTCTGATTTTTTGAGCTTTATTTATTTCCAGATTCCTGTCCCATGAACACTGCAAGCTAGTATTTGGAGAAGGTCACAATGTTAAGACATAAGGCCACCTTTATTCATAAGGCATGAGTAAGATGGGGGGGGTACAAACCTTTGCATTTCATATTATTCTTAAGTGTACAGCCTGAGTAGTATAGATATATATGATGGTATAGCTGGTGAGAACCTAAAAGGCTGACTATATGCCACGCTTGCCTGTGTGGTATGGGTGGTGAAAACCTAAAAGCCTGACTACATGCCACACTTGCTTGTATGATATGGGTGGTAAGAACCTAAAAGGCTGAATATATGCCACACTTGCCTGTATGGTATGGGTGGTGAGAACCTAAAAGGCCGACTATATGCCATGCTTACCTGTATGGTATGGGTGGCATGAGCTGTGAAGCTAGTGGTTCAGTGTCCCACAATACATCTAAGTCTATAGCCTAGGAAGTATGAACATGTATGGTGAGGCTTCTGATGCAATAAAGATGAGCTGATCAAATATATAAAAAAAAGATATAAGAAAATAATTAAAATAAAAAAGAACAATAATGGGACTCCATGTTAATAGCAGTTAACTTCAACGATAGAGAAATGTTCTATAAATATATGACTGAAAAATTAAGAAAGAAAAACACCTTACACATGCGAGCTAATCCTAACTGCAACATTAAAGCTACCCTGCCACTAACCCTGCATATTAAATTACTAACAGGTCGTTCTGTAACAGTATCAAGACCAAAATGACATTTTTATCATGGTTTTGTAGCTGAGGATTACTGATTCAGTCTATTATGAGTCAATCTGTGTTTAGTGTTTTTATTTTTTGTTTTAGCATTTGTGATTCTGTCTCTTGGGTTTTCTACTTTTCATGATGTAATTATGTATATGAATGTTATATGAGTTATCGCTGGACACATTTTATTTCATGGTGAAACAATGGTGTTTCCATTGCTGGTACAGTTTGTCAAATAATGTAACAGTTGAAGTTTATTATACTGACCATTACATAACTGAAGGCTTTTTGCCCTTTTTTGAGTTTGTGTGACTTGAGTTAGTATATTAGGTTTCCAGGAGGGGTGGAGCCCCCACATATGATGGTGGGGGGATGGAGGTGAAGTCCTAGCTATTTGTTTTTTATTTCGCATAATTGCAAATGTAAACTTTTAGTTTAAATTTCATATAACTTTTGCCATGATTTTAGTGGCAATTAATGGTAAATACAGGTGAGTTTGTTTGATGCTTTGCATTTCAATCAGAGTCACCAGTGATTATTCATTAAAAACTCGTATATTTATACCATTTTATACCATTTCTTGTAAACTGCATATCTGGCAGTTAAAATTAAATCTATAGAAAGTTATTTACATGTTTTATTATCTAGACAAAGTGCATGGAGAATATTATATATCCTCGTTATTTGTTTTCTCAAATATTTTTATTGAGGTTTTCAAACAGATATATTTTTCATAACCTCATAATGTATACATACAAATATATGTAGGTTAATAACAAATTCACATCAATAAACATTGTATAACAACCAAACAATTTACACAGGTGTCAGGATTAACAAGTATGATTTACATCTTTACAATCAAGATTCATTTCATAAGATATTACAGTCATTTTTCTCTAGTATTGCAACCACTTTTTCCATGAGTTGTAATAAGATGTTATCCTTCCTGTTCTCCTTCTGATGGTGGTTAATTCCATTTATAATGTATTTAATACAATGTTTCTGTATTCTTTAAATGTAGGAGAAGTTTCGCTTTTCTAATTTGTTGTAATGGTTTTGCATGCTATGGCTAATAAAATCTGTAAGAATAAACACTTAGTTTTATGAACACATTGTGGTATAGGAGCATTGAATAAAATTAAATATTTGGACAACTGAAATTTATCATTAAAAACTGTTTGTAAGAAATAATTTACTTTATCCCAAAATGTTTTAAGCAGTTGACAAACATAAAACATATGTATCCAATAGCTTTCAGTTTTATTTTGCATCTCCAACATCTTGTTTAAACATTAATTCCATTTTATGTGGAGTTATATAGGATCTGTGAATACATTTGCATGTGAATAGCTTCCATTGTACTGATAAAGTTGTTTGCTTTGAGGAGACACATTTATTTTTTTCATTCTCATTGGGGATTTGATTATTAATTGTTTTATAGTAGTCCCAAAAGTTTTCTTTATGGTATAGTTTTTTTTAATTATTTTATAAATATTTGATAAGTGGCCTTTTCCTTGAACAAATTGAGTTTTTAAGATAGTCATGCACTCTATAAATTTAGTAACCTTTTGTCTAATTGTCAACTACATCGTTTCTAATCTATTTTTAATATACTGTTTTATATCCCGTTTTACCAGCCAGAAATTACTATCTAAGTTAAATTTACTTCTTATTTGTTCCATTGTTAGAGCTTTCCCAGATTCTAACAATTGATGCTAATAGAGTAGTTCTTTCCTGCTAAGAATCTTGTGTCTATATCAAATATGTTAATATTGTTCTGCATACATGTAGTAGAATATAACAAAAATGTCCAAGCTTTTATGTTATGATTTTTATTCTGAAGATTTTTATATGCATTTAATATATAAGTTATGAATTGGATTTTATATATTTGTGCTTATTTTCTGCTAAATGCTCTGTCATCATCCAAAGACAATTATTTGGTACTATTTCTGTATATTGTGGTGACAATATAAAAACAGATTTTAACCATATTCTTTATTGTAATTGCTTCCATTTGGCTGAATAAGCAGTGTTTACCCATAATGATATTGTCTTTATGATAGATGACAATGCATATAGCTACATCTGGAAGATCAATTTCTCCGGCTTCCCAATCATTTAAATTATAATTTATATCTATTCTGGGTTTAATAGGGTACCATAAAAAATTAACATTAATTTATTAAATTGTTTAATGTAAGATTTAGAATGAGGAATAGAAAAGGCTTGTATAAAGTATAGCAATTTAGGAAAAAAATATATTTTAATTATATAAAGTATGTCTTCCATAAAAAAAAAAATTCCATTTTTTGTATGAGACTTTTAATATGATTTATGATATTAGTATAGTTTAAAGCAATTGTTTTGTTTAAGTTATTTGTTAATATAACCCCAAGGTATTTGATTTTGTTGTCAGTGACTATATATTAAAAAAAAATGCTTTTAATTCATTCTTACTAAAATTTATAATATCTTTGTCTTGCTTTCATTAAATTTAAGGCTGGAAATACTCTGAAAGAGTTCAGTTGAGTTTAACAGTGCTTTTAGTGATTTGTCATTGTCTTTTAAGTTTAGCAAAATATCATCTGCAAACAGTTGAGCCTTCATTTCTAGAGTATTATCAAGTTGTATGCTTTTCATATTTTTGTTCATCCTAATACTGCTAGCAAATGGTTCAATGACCAAAGAAAACAATAATAGAGATAAGGGGCATTCCTGTTTTGTGTCCTTCATAATTTCAATAGACTTAGAAAAGCATGATCCAGTTTTTATATCTGCTAAAGATTTTTCATAAAGAGATTCAATTAATAATGTGCATTTTTGTGAGAATCCATATTCTTCTAAGACCAGCTATAGATAATGCCAGGGAACTGAATCAAAGGCACTATTTATGCATAGACTGGCATTAGTCATATTAACCTTTGTAAGGTTAATATAATCAATTAAGGATAAAATTCTTTTAATATTTTCTTAAGTGTTTCTGTCCTTTATAAAACCAGTTTGATCTTCATCCACTAACAATGTGAATAATTGTTTAATTCTAGCTGCATGTATTGCCATGGACATCTTGAAATCTATATTTAATAAATATATTGGTCTATAAGATGAACATTCACTTGCATTGTATCTGGCTTCAAAATAGGAGATATTACTGTGTAATCTCCAAGAAGGAGGAATATCTTGCCATCTTTTACTAATGTGAACACTTTTAACAATAATATCAGTGCTTCTTTAGTTAATAATTTAAACATTTCTGGAATAATATTGTCTATATCTGGGGGCTTTATTTACCTTTAACTTATTAATTTGGGATTTAAGTTCAGGCATTATGATTTGTTTATCTATTAATTTAATATGATCATCTAATAATTTAGTTTTGATATGTTTTCTAAAAAAGGATTTTAATATGTTTTGTGATTCTGTTTTTTTCACTTTGCACATTAACTTTATGAAAGTATAATTTAAAGGGTTCCGGTATTCCTTCTAAATGTGATACCTTCTTCTTAGCATCTGGAATATATATTTCCTTTATCTGATTTGATTTTATAATTTTTTTAGTTCTATTTGCTATTCTGTTCTGATTTCATGGGTTCATTGAGTAAGAATATAGTTTAATCTTCTCTAGATTGATCATTGTCTTATGATGTAGCATCTCTAAATATTTTTTATTCATTCATTTGGTTCACTTGTTAAATAATGTATTTGAATCATCATATTCATTTATGTCTACAATATTAAAAGTATCAATGAAATCAGATTGTACCTTTGATATTGCTGTTTTCTTATGTGTGTTTTTTGTATTGTCACAATCATTCCTTATGCAATTGAAGTCTTGTGCTATGATTATATGTCATTTAGAGTAATGTATAATGTCTTCCAAATGTTGTTTGGCCACTTTTACTCCTAGCCCAGGTATCCAATAAATACTTACTAATACATATGTTTTACTAGTACATATCTTCCATTTATTAATATCATTACTAAACAAAACATCCCTGATTTGTTGTGATATGTATTTATGATTTGGGCATTAAAATTTAATTTTTCCATATAACTGTTACTCCTGATTTCTTTTGTTTATAATGAGAACTTAATAAAACTGTTTAATTATTTGAGTTGATTTTACTTATGTCTTCTTGTACAAGGGGTGTCTTCTGTAGGAAAATAATATGAGCATTGAACATTTTCAAGTATTTTAAAAGACTTCCCCTTTTACAACCGTTACTCAAGCCATTTACATTTATAGAAATGCATTTCATTGTAAGATTGCTACTACCAAAATTGTTAGTCATGTGTAAATATTATTACCAGAGAGCAAACATACTTAACTAAATAGAATTCCTTAATGTAATCTATTGTGACAAAGTAATTATAATTCATAGACACCCAATGAAACAAAGTTAAACAATAAAACATTAATAAAAATTGAGATAAAAAGCAATCTAAACTTCCTATGGGGAAACAGACCCCACCCTTGACTAGCTTAGCCATTCAAGCACATCCTCTAACACCCCTACCAAGTTTCATTTTTTAGTCTATCTAATCAGTTTTACTTTAATAGAAAGCAGCTTACTATATTTCTTTACCTTTTTGTGTAATATATTTTCCCACAACAATGTACACGTTTAAACCCCAAGTGAATATATTAAACCCATTCATATGATAAAAATAATCATATTGCTTAATATTAAAACAATGTAATATACACAAAACTTTAACATTTGCCAGTATTATTCAAATGTTGCCAGTTAATGAAACTTTGTCTACTAGGAATGTACTAATACTTGTCATTTAGTTTTATCTGTTTAAATTATATACAGGCATAAACTCAGGTAATTACACTTGCATTGATCATTGAATAGGAACAGTTCTGTGTACTTAATGTATTAAATATAAATATCAACAGCAAACCTATTGTTAGAAATGAAAATTGTCAAAAAGTGATAAGATATGTATTTGTGCCAGAATAATATAAGCTGTAACACTAGTATCTAGTCTAATAACTTTTTCATAGATTGTATTTACTTTACATTTTTAAATACTCTGTTGTGCTTTATGCATTTCCCAAATAATTATGGCTAAGTTTCATTTTTTTACTTGAACCTGGTGAAGCTATAGTAAGAGTGTTAAGCTGAAATATAGTACTGCTTGTTTTACTTCATTTTATTTATCACACTTCCTCTACCCATGTCAATATTAGAGCACTTAAACATCTATATATACTGTATAATGTTTTATGAAGTTACTGACTTATTTATTAACATTTCACTTTGCTTTTAATCAGCTTTGACAATACATTTTTTATGTAAATGAAGTAAATATCCCTTTAAGAAGCTTGGAAAACTCAAACAGCTCATGTTTGACCTTTAACCTGACTTCTTACATAATTTCTGGGCCGTTTGTTTTTGTTTTGAGCTATTTGCACATTTGCAAAGGGATTTTAAGCTTCTGGATGGATTTAAAATGAAAAATTCCATCCTGGAAACAAGAAAAGAAGTGTTTTAGTTCATGATATTGGTGGGAAGCCAAGAAACACGTAAGTGAATATTTTGAACATTTCTTGATGTATCTCAAGCTCATGGAATGTTTAACAACTATTCCTCTCTTTCTATATGGCTGTGTTAGTATCCCAAACAAACAGTTAAAAAGACTTTATAGCCATAAAACATCTTCTATGACTTTTATTTTTAAATCTTTTTTAACTCCATACATAAAAAACAGCCCCTTCTCACATTTTAAATATATGTCAATAACCAAGATATTTCAAACCATGAAACGGTTATAGTGAACCATTGGTAAAGCAGGCTCTCAACATTTTTAAAGAACTTAGAAGATTTTAAGATTTCTATGTTAGTTCAGTGTGTTAAAAATAAATATAATAAATAACTGTTGAATATCACACAAAGAGTATTAGTAACTTCTTATATCAGCGCTGTGTAAAAGAATATGCAGTGTGATATGTTACATAGAAAACTTCTCATTCTCTTTGATCTCTTTCTTTTCTTTTTGTAAAGTTGAAAAAGACTTTAGTATTATAACAATATATATATATATATATATATATATATATATATATATATATAATGATAAAGATAAATAATATGTTATTTTGCTCTTTTGAATTTTATATTGTTACTGTTTGTTTTTTCTTTAAGAATTTTTGTTACATGTAAAATACTACTTCAAACATTATCAGAATGCTAATTTAATGACAACAAAAGAAAAGAAACAAGAATAAAATGTCTTTACCTTTTTCCTTTTAGTATTGAATTCTTTTGCTCAAAAGGTTTCACTTTTGTTATTAATGCAAGGTTGGGGTCTATATCACTTCGACGAAATGGCAGAAGTTTGTACACCATATGTTCGAACTTCAAACCTCGAAGTGCAAAGCCATCAAAGGCTTAGAACAGTGATTTTTTTTTCCCAGGGGAAAAAAATCGCTGTTCCAAGAAAACACACACACAACACAAGCACACCAAAATAAATAATCCACACATATACACTTCACAAAACCCATTTATAACTCTACACTAAACCGTACATACACTACTGTCTATCCACTTACCTTAACCCAAACTGTAACCATAAGGTCCGTAATTATCTCACACTCACCTTAACCCGGTCCGTTCGCACACTTACCTTAACCCGGTCCATAACCTTCGCACCACAGTGGAGGGAATAGTGAAGCTGCAGAAATGGCCCATTGAATTCTTTCCCTGGGAAAGAATTTGGTATTCTGCGGCTTCGCGATAATCAGTTTTTGAACTTCACAGTTCAAACATATGGTGTTCGAACTGCTGAAGTTTCGACGAACTGATAGAAACCCCAAGGTTGCTTGGTAAATTATCATTTGACTAAAGTATAGTTCCTTTTAAGTGAAATGTGAGTGATTATAAAAAAGAAAAAAAATATAAAAAAGTAGTGTTTTAAAAGTTGTCTTTTAGCCTCTTCTTATTCTTGTCCACTATTTTCCAGTTATTTTTCTCTGCTTGATGCTTAATGGAAAATCCAGACCAGTCCATTTCTTCTGTTTGGTCTAAATGTTGTTAGATGTTAAGATATAGATGCATCCAGTGTATCAAATGTTTTAGCACCATCATAAAGAAGATTTTAAGTCTTGCAGGAAATAACAAATGAACATTGTATTGTCTCTTCTACAGTTCTTTTATTAAGGGTAGATATTCTTTTCTTTTAAAACTTACTGTTGATGAGTAGTCACTATCAAATCTTATGATATTGTCATAAAATTTAATAGATGAATTTGACCATGCAGCTTTCGATACTAATTCTTTATCCTGGGAAGAAAAAAAAACTTACTATAATGATATTGGATTTCTACTTACTTTGTTAGGAGATGAAGGATCTGCCAGAGTGACCTATGTGCTCTTTCAATTCCATAAGCAAGAGACTCAGGTAAATTTAAAATACTTGGAAGCAAGGATGTAATACAATTTACTATAGTGTCCCCTTCAGTCTTTTCTGGTAATCCATAGATGCATAGTTCCTTCTGGACCTATTTTCTAGGTAATCAATTTTATTTAATAGACAAGTATTTTGTTTTGAGAGGAAATTAAACTGATGTTCTTGTTCAGTAATTCTGCCTTCCATGTCATTTAATGTCTCTTCCATACCAGCAATCTAAGTTTTATGTTGAATTATTATTTCTTGTAATTGCTCCATTTGTTTTGTACATTTCTTTTTAAAGGAATCTAGTTTATTGTCCATCTTATCAAGTTTCAAAGATAAATCCTGCATAGTAGACAATAAAGATTGCAATTCCTTCTTCATTAAGAGGTCCTGTGAACTGCTCTTTGAATAATTCATCTTGAGGAAACATTAGAGCCCTTTCTGAGTAGATTTTGAGAGAAAAATGATGAATTAAGATAAAATAATCCAATGTAAACTTCCAAGGACTGTAGTGGATGCAAATCTATTGATTCAGTAAGTCTGCAAATCTAGGTTTTTGAAAATTTCTGTCATAAATATAACTTAGATAGCAGAGCTAAGAAAATGTGCTGCCAACCTGTCTGCATTCTGGCAATGCCCACTCAATACTGCTTAAATATTCTCCTTATTTACAGCAATAAAATATAAAGTGAACAGTCTCATCAGCTGTGATGTAGAAAATGGAAATTTGACAATGAACAATTATTTCAAAAGGTATACAAATTAAGACACCTGTTCATTTATACAAATAACTTCTAGTTGCATGTATAACAGAAGAGTTTGAATTGTTAAGTAAGCACCTATTAAGGGATATAAGAATAAAGAAAAAAGGTTAATATTACAAGGTTGCCTGAACAGGGAAAATTTAAAGCAGATGGTGACTAAGAAAGAAGAATGGGTGAAAAATTTAAATGCTAATTAACAACTCAAAAAAAGTTGACAATGTTTTAGAAAAGATAAAAACATTTTAACAGACATACATTTATGTATTTTAGTTAAAAAGGACAAAGAACATGAGAATGCAATGATATTTAATTGAAAGAAGTAAATATTCAAATCTATTACTTAAAAATAGCTAATAATAATTGTTTGTCAATTATCCAAAATTAGGAAGTCTTGTGAGATTATCTAAACTATAAATCTGAGATATACGAAAGAAGTCTGTTAAAGAAAATGTATGCAAGTTAGAAATTACTCTCCCTCATCAATGTGGTAAAAGTATATAGGAAGATCTTTATCATATTTTTAATTCTGGATTGTACAGGAAGATCAGGACCAGCTTACTTAAAAAAATGCCCTACATATCAGAACAACCTAGGGAAAAATTAAGAACTCTACGTAATAGTACTTAGCACAAATGATAAATTTACAATGCTGGAACTAGCAAAAACATTCAATAAGAATCATAAATTAAGACAAATGAGAAATAAAATAAGACATGTTTAATTATGATGGATCAAATGGAAAAGAGGCCCAAAGATAGCAAATTAGCTGTTACTAATGGCTTTATTATTAAGGTGTATATGCAATGTTAGATAATGGTCATTACATACTAAAATTTTAATAATGGAATTTATAAATGATGAATTTGATATATTCAACAGAATAAAAAAATCACTGTGACAGTGCCTCCAAAAATAACTTCGGAAACCACCAATAAGTGCCAACAACTGCCCGATAATCTGATATTCCACAGTTTATTATAACAAAACACGGACTGATACGACAGACAAAAAAAAACAACCAAAATGTAATGAACGAAACAGAGTTAAGCGCTTTCAACCATGATAACTGGTCTTCATCAGAACTATAGCGTTTAGCTGTTCCGCTGCTTAAATAATTTTTCTGGCGCCAAAACTCTCGCCACATCTTAAAGATACATGAACACGTAATTAAATAAATAAAACAATATATAGTCAATGATTATTAAAAGTTCATTAAACCAGAACGATAAAATCCTTAAACTTACTCAGTGCTACTTCATTCTATGAAAAAGTCTATAAAAATGTTACTGAGCAGTTTATATATTAATCAAATGAGTTTTTTTTAAAAAACATGATTCATACGAAACAACAGATTTTTTAAAAACGCACAAAAAAATAATATAATAACTGTGATATACTATATAACAATTAGTGTATTTGTAAAGCTAAAAAATGTAAAAAGTATGTAAAAAATGTATATATTAAAAAATGTGAAAAATAGTATATTCATATGTGTATTAAGTACATTGCAGTACCTATACATGATAATAACAATACATAATAATAACAAGAAGGACAACAAAGAGATAGGCAAGGACTATTTCATTCTCCCTCTAAGAAAATCCAACTAACCTAACAATTACTTATAAATATGAAGCAGTGTAACTATATATTACTATCTGAATACCTGCTGGTATTTGATTCTATAAATTATATAAATATCTTGTTATTGCACTTTATAAAAATAACAAAGATTTAGTTGATATAAAATCATTTAATCCAGGAGGAGTGGTGGCATCTAAACATATTTGCCACCATGTTTCTTTATATGCTAATAAACTTTTAATGTCACCTCCTCTAGGGTCTATTTTTATTATATCAAGAATACTGAAACTAAAATAATGATCAACACCTTTCATGTCTACGTGTCGAAATAAAGCATTAGTTTTGTCTTTAGTCTTAATACTATAAATATGGTCATATATACGTCTTTTAAGACATCTTTCTGTCTTCCCAACGTAAAAACTTGGACACTTGTCACATTTAGCTAGATATACCACATTTTTTGTATTACAATTCCCATATCTGCATCTTATTTTAGATTTCAGTCCATTCTGTAGCTTTATCTTACTTTCCAAGGACATATATTTACATTGGTTACAAAATCCACATTTACTACTTCTACTAGTATTACCCAAAAAATTCTTTCCTTCCTTCTCCGTATATTTATGTTCCATCAAAGACTTCATATTTCTACCCATTTTATATATGAAGTTTGGTTTGGTTCCCAATAGTTTAACTAAGTTTATATCACTACTTAATACATGCCAAAATTTATAAATAATTCTTTTAATATGATCTACCCCTAAATTATATTGTAATATAAATAATCTTTGAAAATTGGAAGTAGTTATGTTCATAGGGGTGTTATTATCTAAATTATTAAGTGATGTGTCACCAGCTCCCAACAGTGGTCTATATTTTATATTCCACTGATTTGTAACGTATTCAATTATTTCGTCCAATATTTTTTCAGGGTACCCCCTTTGTATGAATAAACTTTTAATATATTCCAATTCAGTTTTCATATCTTCAAAATTCGAAACCATGCATGCTACATGGATACATTGACCCTTGAAAACATTATATTTAACTTTTGGTGGGTGACAACTAGTATAAGCTAAGTAACTATTAGAGAAGGTACTTTTTCTATGTATTTTCGAGTAAACTTCACCCTCATCATAGTGAATGTGTGTATCTAAGTACGGTAGGCCTTTATTATTCTGAGAATGTGTGAATTTCAGATAGTCACTGCTAGTATTAAGAAAACTAATAAAATGTTGCAACGTATCTTGTTCTCCTTCCCACAAAATATAAATGTCGTCAAGGAATCTTGACTAATATTTTACATGACTAAAATATTTACTGGGAAATAAGAGAGTGTCTTCCCAATTAAGCATAACCAGGTTGGCATATATGGGGGCACAAGCTGCCCCCATAGCTACCCCTGGTTTGCTTAAAATATTCTCCTTCAAAATATATGAAATTGTTGTCCAAGACTATGGACATCATTTCAACCAATAAACAAATCTCATCCCAATCAAGATTAGTATGTCTAACTATACTATTGTTGAAGGCCTCCAAGCCTTCCTGTTTTGGGATACAGGAGAACAAGTCGATGACATCTATTGTGACAGTAGTAATTTTACTATTCTTTATAATATCAGTTGGAAAATTGGCCAAAAAACCCCATGAATCTTTGACCATGTGTTTAATAGTCGAATACATATCTTTTAACTTGATATCTATATACTTACCCATAGGAAATGTTTTGGAGTGACTACCCGACACTATCGGTCTAAAAGGAGGATCTATAGTGTCTTTATGAACCTTAGGTATTCCAATAAGGGTGGCTACTTTAGGAAATTTAACCTTCATGAAATTATAAATTTCTTCTGTAATTCGGCCATCTAATAGGTATTCCTCAATATAAGAATCAATTTGTTGGTATGCTATATGCAATTCATTAATTGAAATCGTCTCATAATTTCCTGTTAAATATAGAATATCATATATTTTCTTAATGTACTGTTTATTGTCATATAGCACAATCCCTCCCCCTTATCTGGTTTCATTAATCTAATCTTATAATCATTCCTAATTTCATTTAATAATTTCATTTCATCATATGATAAGTTACTAATATTAGTTGTCTGTCTTAAATTAGAGTATTCCTGATATAATTCCCTTGTTACTACCTTGTCAAAGGTGTCTATAATAGGATGATTAGGTGGTGTAAAAGTACTAGTTTTATTTAACTGGTTACTTGATTTTAAATTCGTATGAGTGTAATCAATTTTTGGTGTATTTTTAAAAAATACTTCCAAATTAATCTTTCTAACATATTTCTTAAAATCTATCAATAATTCTGTTAAATTGAATTTTGGGTTAGGAATGAATTTCATGCCTTTCACAAATAAATCAAAATAAATACTATTGATTGAGATATTAGAATAGTTATAAATATTAAAATTTTTATATGTATAAACGTTTCCATTGATTATTATATCCTCATCTTTGTTGTCACCATTGTTATTTTTGTTCTTCGAGGTGTGACTCATTTTCTCAAGTGTAAAATTGATGTTTGAAGCAAATTGCTCATCAATTTCATCTACAGCTTCATTATTAAAACAGGGAACCAATGATTCTAATAATACTGATTGTATCTCTTCCTTTTGAAGAAAATTTTCTTTTGATTTATTCTCTGATATGGTTGACTTGTGTCCTCTGAATGTCTCTGAAAATCCTGTCTCTCATAATGACCCCTCCCATCATATGAATCCTGATAATTGTATTTGTTATACTTATTATGATTGTACTTATTATAATTATAATTATTACGATTATTGAAATCTTGTATTTTATCATTCCTGGGGCTGGGCCAAAGATAAGCAATACCTTTGTTGTATTGTTCCCTATCTCTTAACATTTTATTTGATTTACGTTGACATACTTTAGTAATCAATTTCTCGGCTTCTAAAAATTGCTTATTATATAGCTTCTCCCATTCTGTGAATAATAAATCATTTACAATATGTGTATTAAGTTTCTCTGCTTCCTGTATTAAATTACTTAATCTTTCATCATTATATTTCACTAACAATCGCATATATTTATAACCACACTCTTCAAAAAACATATTAAATTCATTTTTACCTACATTAGTCAAATCTAAACCCATGGGTTGTTTAAAAAACCTCAACCCCATGGGAACAATCTTACTATCAACACATTTAGATAAATATACATTATCAATTTTCAGTCCATTAATGGTTTTTAGTTTCTTTCCCAGCACATAAATCATGCTTTTGAGGCTCCCAGTCTCATCCAAAACCTCAAATTTCGTATTAACATTTGTGTTCCTATCATCTATTTTATCAATATCGTAATTACAGTTTAAAAACTGATTAAATTGTTTGTCTTTAGAGTTCAACACTGATTGCACAGATGGAAAACGTGATTGAAGGGTTGGTGGAGCAGTACCCTTAATATTATGAATATTGTTCTCAGTAACCGCTGAATAAGTCTTAACTGGTAAAACTCGCTTCAGTTTGGTTCCAGTTCTCCTTGCCTCCGAATCGATATCATAGAGAGAAAAGTCAAAGGTGATATCAGTCAAGTTAATATTGCTACTCGACAAAGGTGCTGTGATGTCAAGTACATTATACTGGCTTTTATTATGAACTTTCTGCCCATTAGGTATGTCTAGACTATCATTCAGCACCTCACCTTACCAGTGCATTAATGTTAAATTTTTTTGTCCTATTAGATCCAGACGTATGTATGTTGTGCGTTTCCTTAGTTATTTCACTCGACTCAGGTAAACCCACCTGTGGGGTATTACCATCCGAATTAACAGCTAGTGTATTGTGCGTCAAGAGAGCATTGTCTACTTTATCATGTTTATCTCCTGACAACACTTTATTTACCAAAAAAACAAGCCTGGTAAGCTCGCCTTTAAGTTCCACAAGTTCCTCTTTTAAATAACCAATGTTGCTGTAAACGTCTGAATCAGTAGTTTCCGTGCCCAAGGAACCAACGTTAGAAGCAGTAGCACTGGTGCCTTCTGCAGCCATGATCAACAACAGAATAAAAAAATCACTGTGACAGTACCTCCAAAAATAACTTCGGAAACCACCAATAAGTGCCAACGACTGCCCGATAATCTGATATTCCACAGTTTATTATAACAAAACACGGACTGATACGACAGACAAAAAAAACGACCAAAATGTAATGAATGAAACAGAGTTAAGCGCTTTCAACCATGATAACTGGTCTTCATCAGAACTATAGCGTTTAGCTGTTCCGCTGCTTAAATAATTTTTCTGGCGCCAAAACTCTCGCCACATTTTAAAGATACATGAACATGTAATTAAATAAATAAAACAATATATAGTCAATGATTATTAAAAGTTCATTAAACCAGAACAATAAAATCCTTAAACTTACTCAGTGCTACTTCATTCTATTAAAAAGTCTATAAAAATGTTACTGAGCAGTTTATATATTAATCAAATGAGTTTTTTTAAAAAACATGATTCATACGAAACAACAGATTTTTTAAAAATGCACAAAAAAATAATATAATCACTGTGATATACTATATATCAGTGTAAAAATTGTTCTGTTTGTTTTTATGTGGTTAATCATTTTCCTTGCTGTGGGTTGTTTTATATTGGTGAAACAAAAAGTAAATTTAGTGATAGATTAAAAGAACACATTTGGGACATAAGACAAGGCAAACTAAATACAGCTATGGGTGAACATTTTTTAAAGGAACATGATATAAATTCTGATGTTCTGCTTGCTTCTGTTCTGTTGTAGATTAAAATAAAAGAAAATGTTTATATAAGGAGAGAGTGTATATATATATGATGATGATGATATATATATATATATATATATATATATATATATATATATATATATATATATTTTTTTTTTTTTTTTTTAATGTAGCACTTTGGTACCTAAAGGGTTAAAAGGGAAGTTCACTAGTGATATTTGATATCTTAATTTTTTTAAGTAGTCCTTGATTTATTTTAATTGTGTCACTAAGCGATAAAGTTGTATAAATAGTTGTATTTGCAGTGAAAACATCACTTCCTTTGAAGGCTGTTGAGCCGAGGAGCTAGAAGTGGTGCTGTGACGTGTATATGTGGTGGAATAAAAAAGAATGTGCTTTTTAAATCCTATTGTTTAATTTTTAATTTGGTTTGTATCTTTAAACATAATACCTTAAGCCTCCTGTAATGGAGGCTTGTGGGAATAAAAAGTCATGGGTATTCAGACACCATGTAACCAAAACACTGTATGCCCTTATGGGACCATTTGCATATATCCAGTGGGCCTTCATTACAGGAGGTTTAAAGTATGTATTACATAGTGAAACCTCTAGCTTGGCTGGGTTTTTATTGCAGTTTTTACTGACTATTTTGTCTGTGTGACTTTTTTGCCCTGTGGTTTCACTTTTCAGTAGGCAGATCATATCTTTTTACCCTACCTTTCAGTATCCACCCTTTTGGAGACATGGTGTCCACAGTGAGGCATGCAGATGAAAGTACATAGAAACTTCCCCTCATTGATGTCATTACACTTCATAAAAGAGGAGGAAAGGAAGGGAGAAGCATGTGGCGCATAATGAACTACATCCTACAGTGTAGCAGTGACTGAGTATTTGATGCCTCGCCATAACTCATATACATAACATTTGTGTTTAATGTTCATCTGGAAGGAGGTTGGTCCTGATCATCTGAGGTAGTAATTGTAAATAGTCACTACTTAAAGTTGTGCTACATTATATCTAACTAACTCCTCCATGACTAAAGAAAGGCAATTTCCATGAATGTCCTAAAATCTAAACTTGAATATGGCTTCTTTCACGACACTATACTTTACTCACAATACACACTTAACTCTAGATGCTGTTTACAAAATTTGCAGATTCTCTTATGTCAACCAAAACATTGAAAAACTCTTGTCTCAAAATGGCTACCAGGCACTGCTCAGCTCCCACTGTTATAAAATGCTACATTGCAGATATTCCCACCTTTAAAACACTTATTCTATTAAACAAATCTATTTGCAGGTTAAGAACCACCTTTTAGACATATTTTACCTTGCACACTTCACAGTATGCTTCAGCAATAGGTAAACAAAATTTTGGAAAGATAGCAGCAATTAGTTAGAATACTCTACCGTTTAACCTCAGGAAAAAAATAACTATCTTTTGAAAAAAATTGTTGGAGTTTGTGAAAGTTACCAATAAATGTCACTGCTTTAGGGATAGTGGTTAGGAAAACACTAAGAATTATGCACTGCATAATTAATGATAATATGTTTCCTATTTGTAACAGAGTGAAAGGTATCTTGAAAATTATGTTTGGCTTGGTATGCCACTGACTCAAGTCATGATTGAAAGGGTCAGCCAAACAGTCCACCTACCCAGTTAACAAACCGACCAATCAATTTAATAAATAAAATAAGTATCTCTGCTGTCACTTTTTTTGTAACAACATGTGCAATATTCATTCTTTGAGTTAGTGTGCTTTAGGTTTTAGCTAAACTAGTAACATATTCATATATTCGTCACTCTTGTAGCTTCATTTTCATACTGTCTAGTGCCAAATTTGCAACTGGCATACCTTACCAATCACACCACTTTCAAGTCCTTAAGGAATTAAACTGGCTTGAATTCCAACACTAACTTGATTCCATCCAACTAACTCTAGCTCATAAAATAATTTACACACCCGATAGCTGCCCTGCCATACAGCACATACTACAACCATATTCCCCATCCCATAATCTGCAATCCACTAATAACCAGCTTCTAACCACTATCAAACCTAACAAAAGAGTTGGTCAGAACCTTTACTCCTATACCACTCTAGGAAATGGAATGCCCTTCCCTCAGATATCACCCTCCTAGAATCATTAAAAGCATTCAATCTATCTTTGAAGAAACACTTCCTCAACAATCAAATCTGTTCCTGTGCCCACAACTGTAGGCTACCATAAATTATCGTATATGTTTCTTTTTTCTTCCTATCTCCCTATTTTCTTTTTCTCCGTCTTCTTACCAACTCCATCACGAAATAATATACTTCCTCTTTTTCTCTCTTCACTTTCCAGCCACTATGCTAATATAACTATTACTTCACCATTTTATATTTTACCTTCTGTTACCTCTTATGTCTAATACCTAAAAGTCTTAACATCCCCTGACTATACTTTTCCTATTTAGCATTGCAGTATTACCTCCCTTTTCCTTCTCTCAAACCTCTACGATTCAACTGCTCCTATACACATTATCAATCCAAAAGTTTTATTGAATACTACTTGATAAATCATATGATAATCTTGGCACTTTGTGCCATGAATATGTATTATATGTATTATGTGTATATAGCAACTCTGGCAATAGTTGACATATGTATATGTGTAAATCAACTCTGTCAGTGTCTATTACCACCTATGGTACTACATAACCTAAATAATTTGCTTTGTTAAAACTGTTTAATGCCTTTAACTATGTATATCTTTTAGTAGTGGAGTTTTTCTCCTCTCGAGCCTCCACTGAAAATGGGTTCCTGACCCAGTGGACTTTCCCGGTCAACAAATGTCAAATAAATAAATAAATAAATAAATAAATAAATAAATAAATAAATAAATAAATAAATCTTTGTAATTGGACTGGTACCTGCAGATCTGTAAACTATCAGAAATAAATGGAGAAGTTATGGAATAACTAAAGCAAATGGGAAACTGTTTGACCTTGCACATATTTAGAAGAGCAAGTAAGAGCAAGTCAAATGTTGTCCCTTTATCCTTAAAAGACCATTACAGAATTAGCATGCCATGCCAAAACATAAGTGCAAGGTATCATAAAGGATACCAAATGTTAGCTTTTTTGTTCCTGTGGCTCAGAGGGATGAAGCCCTGACTACGACCCTGGTGACCAGAGTACAAGTAGTGGCTCAGGCACCTGACAAAGCTGGTGGGGGGAAGGAAGGAGGGGTGTGCCAATGTCTGTCTAGCAGAAACTTTGGCAGAGGCCAGAGGTGAGAAAGAAATAGATATTAGACTTGGGGGGTAGAGTAGATAGCACAGTGGACATGCCTCTTGGGCCTGGGGTGTTGCATATTGTAGTTCCTCAAGCCCGGCTAGCCATACTGTAAACACTAGGCATGCAGGGGAGGGGAAACTGGACTATGAAAAAATACCAAGCCCCCCATGGATGAACATGCCTCTACTGAGTGAAGAAAAAATATGTATGTTAAGCAACTAGATTGAGTGACGATGAGTTCATTGGGTGGGGAGGCAGAGCTGAAGGTAGAGGGGTACTGGTAAAAAAAATAAATAAATAATAGCTAGCTTTTTTGTATGCTGTGAATAGATACTAAACTGTTATCATTTTATAGTGGATACATATCTGAAAATTATTCCATGTGTTTTGCAGTAAAAAGTCAGTTACCTAGCAGGACTGAAAAAAGGTTAAATATTCAGAAGTGTGAGGTAGGTGAATTACTGCTGTCACTTTATTTTGTAACAAGATGTGCAATATTCATGCTTTGAGTTAGTTTGCTTTAAGTTTTAGCTAAACTAGTAACATATTTATGCATTCATCACTCTTGTAGCTTCATTTTCAAGCTCTGAAATTGCATTTCCCATCTCTGCACTCAACACTCCATATTCCTAATTCCACAATCTGTGTTCCTAGTCCCTATACTCCAGCCCCAACCCACTTTATACTCCATTGTCACTTTGTAATCGTATTCCTTACAGTCTCAATATCCTGCATTCCACATTAAAAGTTTTTGCCACCTGCTTTACTACTTTTGCTATTTTTACCACTTTTTCTTCCATTCTCTATTTTCTTGCACACTTCTGCTTGTCCTGCTGTTCAAAACTTGGTGCATTTGATGCATTCACTTTCATCTTAATAGCAAATATATATTTTTTTACTTAAAATGTGATTACTTATTTATTGACATTTCATTACTGGGAAAGTCTGACTTGGTTGGTGCCCATTTTCAGCGGAAGCCCTGTTGAGAAAAACTCCAAAGTTTCCCAAAAACATTTTAAGAGCATTAATTTTAAAATCTTCAAAAATAATACAAAAACATCTACAGATTAAATACTTATACATAATTTGACATAATGTGAAAACATTGGTTAAGAATTGATAAAACTTACATGACAATGATTTAATATTTAGAGAAATTCTAGCTATTTTATAGATAAACTAAATATAAGTTAGTATAATACAAACAGGGATTGCAATATGAAGTGAGAGGAAAAAAACAGGGCTGTGGCATATTTAGAAAGTCAATAAATAAAAGAATTCAAGAAGCTGGGTAAACGCCTGGTATACACCTCAAGCGAATGAACAGAAGAAACCAACGGTTAGACCACAGCTGAAAATAAGAATAAAGTAATCCAAGCCAGGAAACAGTCCACTTGCAGCTTCACACCAAATGCTCTTTATTATAATCAAGAGTAAGCGCTTTTGCGATCTAAGTCAGCTGATCACTTCTTCAGACTCATAAAAACAGTTAAAATATTGATATTTAAAATATAATTCAACCAATAAGAACACATATAAAGCTATGACGTAAGCTAATTAAAATTACATACATCTGTATATTAGTCTGCTTTGTGTTCTATATAAAATAACATATCCATATATCAAAGCTCATCTTATACAAACATATACTTAATGTTTTAGTGGTCTGGATTTTAAAAAAGGTTTCAATGAAACAGCATTATTTAATCCAGGAAACCTATCTGCTTGTCAAAATAAGATCCATTTTTGTTCTACTTCCTCTACCCTATTCTTTATGTCACCTCCCCTCTTACTTCTATTTATTATTTCTAAAACCATAAAATTAAAAATATGTTTCTTATCTTCTTCTTCCACGTGTTTTGCTAAGGCATTTGTATCTTTTTTATTTTTTATATCTCTAAGGTGTTCAAGGATGTGTTCCTTTAAACACCTGTTAGTCTTGCCTATATAAAAGGCGTGACATAAAGTGCAAAAACTAAAATAAACCAAATTCCGTGTTCTGCAATCAGCATAAAAATCAATATCAATCATAAATCCTAGTGTGGGATGTTTATACATAGATTTATTATATAAATACTCACATGCTGTACAATTCCTGCAAGGAAAAGTCCCCTGCCTGTCAGATTGTACCATTCTATCATTATTTATAGATTTATAGCAAAGTTGCCTCTTTAAAGATCTCATATTTCTAAAAGAAAAACTGGGTCTGTCCTCTAACAGTTCTCTCAGATCAGGGTCAGATAGTAAAACATTCCAATTCTTCTCAAAAATGTTACAGAACCTTCTAACATCACTCAAATAAGTTATAGGGAATCTAACTTTAATATTACTGTCTTGCCTACTGTTAACTTCTTCCATAGTATTCGAGAAGAAGGGTTTACATCTCCCACCCCTATTATCAATAGTATATCTGGATCCTTCTTGCTGTAGCCTTTATTTAAGAAGTCTTTCTCTAATGTACTCATTGTCCCCATAAAGCCTTCATCTGTATTATGTAGACGGCTTATTCTCATATATTGTCCCTTCACTACATTCCTATGTACAAATGTTGGGTGCATACTAGTCTTATGCAAAATGCTGTTTCTCCATGTAGGTTTCCTTTACATCCCTGTTGTAAGTTCATCCAATGCTGTCTTTTTAACCAAAACATCTAGGAACTCAATAGAGTCCCTAGAATGTTGGCTGGTGAATCTTAAAAATTCAGTGGCACTGTGTAAATACTCCACCATCTCTTGTAGTTCTTCACTAGTACCATCCCATAACAAGAAGACGTCATCTACAAAACATATGCACCATGCAATATTCCCAACATATTTATTACTTGTACCCAATACATAATCTGTTTCCCATGCTGCCAATACTAAGTATATATAATTAGACAGCCCCACAACAAAACAATGCTTTTTTTTCCTTCAACTTTGCATGCACCTATATTGTTGCTCAACCAATGTGTAGTAGCTTGTCACTGTTCGCATTGTTGATGTTTTGTGGTCAACATTTGGGAGCTTCAGTGAAAGTGAGTATGCTCTCACACACACACACACACACACACACACATATATATATATATATATATATATATATATATATATATATAGATATATATATATATATATATATATATATATATATATATATATGGGTCCATGTCATATGGTCGACTGTTCATTTGACTGAAAGTTCATTTGGTCGACAGTTCATTTGATCGACAAGCATTTGCCCCTTCCCCAATGTTTATGCGTACCCTGGAGTTTATATATATAGTTAGGTGTGTGAAGCCCCCACTATCAATTCTTGTCGATCAAATGAACTGTCAACCAAATGAACTTTCAGTCAAATGAACAGTCGACCATATGACATGGACCCATATATATATATATATATATATATATATATATTCTATATCTGTAAATAAATATATTAACATGTTATGGTTTTGGTGAGTGATACATGAAATATGTTGTATTGGAAGTTTATGAAATGATCTTTATCATGAGTGGTGAGCTCAGCATTTTCAAAAACAGAGCTCCCTAATCCTACAATCAACACAATATATTTCATGTAACACACAAACTAGACCACTTTATATGCCATTTAACAAGTTTTTCTTTGTTTATTGTTTTGAATAAGGACTTCCCATTCATTTCATTGGGAGCAGTAACTGTGTAAGTTTACTGTTAAGTAGCGTTTTACATAGCCAGTTCATAAAAATACATGTTATCTCATGACTGTTATTTCTATTGTACTTCTGCAACAGTGTAACCTTTTTCAGTGTCTTATAACTTTATGGCACTGTTTTAGCAGTGTTGTGATGGTTATGTTCTACTATGCTTTATTTGAATAAGCAAAAGTAAAAATACAAATATTTTAATAGATCATAAGTGCTTTTGATTTCAACAAGTGGAACTTCATTTGACAGAAGCATAATGTCAATCATCCTGCTTAGATAATAATCACATAGTCACAAATCCAATTAAACTAAAATAATTAATGTCTTAAAGGTCTCCTCTTAAGGAAAATTGTAAAATTCTCCTTATTATCAGTTTAATGCTGAAGAGAAATTAGACTGGATGGAATATCTTTGGCAATTAAACATAGACACATGTCTGTACCCTGGTCTGAATGATAAGGAGAATTTTAAGATTTCTTTCTTTTTTTTTTTTATTTTTTGGTCCCAAACTTTGAGCTGTAAGGGGACACCATTCTGAGGACCTGTATTGCATGCAAGTTGACTTAGCCATGTTTCTGATTTATTGTGCTAGTCTATGACATAGAGAGAGACCAAGAGAAAGAAAGAAAACTTCTATTTGCAACTAAAAGCCTAGATGCCACAGGACTAACTAGGAGGCTGAGTTGAGCAGCTAACCTCTTTTCAGTACGTAAAAACTGCAAGAAAATGCAGCACAGCTAGAGTTTTTATTGCATGATATCTCAAACGTCCTGTAATGGAGTCCCATAGGATATAGGCAAATAACCCTTTGTGGATGTAGTGCTTTAGTCACATGGTCTCTAAATGCCCATGATGTTTTTTTAAGTATTTATGGGTACATTCAGACCAATAAAGCCAATCCCCTCTAGCTGTGTATATGCACGTTTTGGCCTTTGTAGTGATTTCATCAGCAAAGCATAAGTGAATTGTTTGGTTATGCCTTAGAAGCACTAAGATTAAAAAAGGTGGATGCCCATAAACATTAAGGTCCCTGCAAACTATCCCAACTACCATCCAAACCAAGGGGTAAACAGATCACACAGACAAACCATTTAGTAAAAATTTCAAGAAAAAAAAACATGCACTTTAGAGTTTTCATTGTATAATACCTTAACCCCCTGTAATGGAGGCCCACGGGATTCGTGCAATGACCCCCCCTTAGGACATACAGTCTGGACATGGATGTTTTGGCCTTTTTATTGACCTCATCAGCACAGCATTAGTGGATTATTTTGGCTATGCTTTAGAAAGAAAAAGCTTCAGGTTGGAAGGGTAGCTTAATGGTTAAGGTGTTTGCCTTACAAACACAAGGTGCAGGGTTTGAGTCTCACAAGGGATAATTGGCTAGGCTTAAAATGGCTCGCAAGGGCAATTCGCCTAGTACTAACCTATGAACCTAAGATCAAATCTGGTGTCCATAATAATGAAGGTGTCTGTAAATTAACCCAACTAAATTCAAACCAAAAGGTAAAAATGTCACATAAATATACCATTCAGTAAAAACTGCAAGAAAAAAAACAGCCACACTAGAGATTTTCACTTTGTAGTACTTTATTTCACATACAAGATGGAAATGTATACTGAAGTGCTTATAGTTAATAGAGGTACTTTTCAGTGTCAAAATTGTTCTGTTTGTTTTTATGTGGTTAATCATTTTCCTTGCTGTGGGTTGTTTTATATTGGTGAAACAAAAAGCAAATTTAGTGATAGATTAAAAGAACACATTTGGGACATAAGACAAGGCAAACTAAATACAGCTATGGGTGAACATTTTTTAAAGGAACATGATATAAATTCTGATGTTCTGCTTGCTTCTATTCTGTTGTAGATTAAAATAAAAGAAAATGTTTATATAAGGAGAGAGTATATATATATATATATATATATATATATATATATATATATATATATATATATATATATATATTTTTTTTTTTAATGTAGCACTTTGGTACCTAAAGGGTTAAAAGGGAAGTTCACTAGTGATATTTGATATCTTAATTTTTTTAAGTAGTCCTTGATTTATTTTAATTGTGTCACTAAGCGATAAAGTTGTATAAATAGTTGTATTTGCAGTGAAAACATCACTTCCTTTGAAGGCTGTTGAGCCGAGGAGCTAGAAGTGGTCCTGTGACGTGTACATGTGGTGGAATAAAAAAGAATGTGCTTTTTAAATCCTATTGTTTAATTTTTAATTTGGTTTGTATCTTTAAATATAATACCTTAAGCCTCCTGTAATGGAAGCTTGTGGGATTTAATAAAAAGTCATGGGTATTCAGACACCATGTAACCAAAACACTGTATGCCCTTATGGGATCATTTGCATATATCCAGTGGGCCCTCATTACAGGAGGTTTAAAGTATGTATTACATAGTGAAACCTCTAGCTTGGCTGGGTTTTTATTGCAGTTTTTACTAAATATTTTGTCTGTGTGACTTTTTTGCCCTGTGGTTTCACTTTTCAGTAGGCAGATCATATCTTTTTACCCTACCTTTCAGTATCCACCCTTTTGGAGACATGGTGGCCACAGTGAGGCATGCAGATGATAGTACATAGAAACTTCCCCTCATTGATGTCATTACACTTCATAAAAGAGGAGGAAAGGAAGGGAGAAGCATGTGGCGCATAATGAGCTACATCCTACAGTGTAGCAGTGACTATTTGATGCCTCGCCATAACTCATGTACATAACATTTGTATTTAATGTTCATCTGGAAGGAGGTTGGTCCTGATCATCTGAGGTAGTAATTGTAAATAGTCACTACTTAAAGTTGTGCTACATTATATCTAACTAACTCCTCCATGACTAAAGAAAGGCAATTTCAATGAATGTCCTAAAATCTAAACTTGAATATGGCTTCTTTCATGACACTATACTTTACTCACAATACACACTTAACTCTAGATGCTGTTTACAAAATATGAAGATTCTTTTATGTCAACCAAAGCAATGAAAAACTCTTGTCTCAAAATGGCTACCAGGCACTGCTCAGCTCCCACTGTTAGAAAATGCTACATTGCAGATATTCCCACCTTTAAAACACTTATTCTATTAAAAAAATCTATTTGCAGTTTAAGAACCACCTTTTAGACATCTTTTACCTTGCACACTTCACAGTATGCTTCAGCAATAGGTAAACAAAGTTTTGGAACGATAGCAGCAATTAGTTAGAATACTCTACCATTTAACCTCAGGAAAAAAATAACTATCTTTTGAAAAAAATTGTTGGAGTTTGTGAAAGTTACCAATAAATGTCACTGCTTTAGGGATAGTGGTTAGGAAAACACTAAGAATTATGCACTGCATAATTAATGATAATATTTTTCCTATTTGTAACAGAGTGAAAGGTATCTTGAAAATTATGTTTGGCTTAGTATGCCACTGGCTCAGGTCGTGACGGAAAGGGTCGGCCAAACAGTCCACCTACCCAGTTAACAAACCAACCAATCAATTTAATAAATAAAATAAGTATCTCTGCTGTCACTTTTCTTTGTAACAACATGTGCAATATTTATTCTTTGAGTTAGTGTGCTTTAAGTTTTAGCTAAACTAGTAACATATTCACACATTTGTCACTCTTGTAGCTTCATTTTCATACTGTCTAGTGCCAAATTTGCAACTGGCATACCTTACCAATCACACCACTTTCAAGTCGTTAAGGAGTTAAACTGGCTTGAATTCCAACACTAACTTGATTCCACCCAACTAACTCTAGTCATACAATAATGTACACACCAGATAGCTGCCCTGCCATACAGCACATCCTACAACCATATTCCCCATCCCATAATCTGCAATCCACTAATAACCAGCTTCTGACCACTATCAAACCTAACAAAAGAGGTGGTCAGAACCTTTACTCCTATACCGCTCTAGGAAATGGAATGCCCTTCCCTCAGATATCACCCTCCTAGACTCATTAAAAGCATTCAATCTATCTTTGAAGAAACACTTCCTCAACAATCAAATCTGTTCCTGTGCCCACAACTGTAGGCTACCATAAATTATCGTATATGTTTCTTTTTTCTTCCTATCTCCCTATTTTCTTTTTCTCCGTCTTCTTACCAACTCCATCACGAAATAATATACTTCCTCTTTTTCTCTCTTCACTTTCCAGCCCCTATGCTAATATAACTATTACTTCACCATTTTATATTTTACCTTCGGTTACCTCTTATGTCTAATACCTAAAAGTCTTAACATCCCCTGACTATACTTTTCCTGTTTAGCATTGCACTATTACCTCCCTTTTCCTTCTCTCAAACCTCTACGATTCAACTGCTCCTGTACACATTATCAATCCAAAAGTTTTATTGAATACAACTTGATAAATCATATGATAATCTTGGCACTTTGTGCCATGAATATGTATTATATGTATTATGTGTATATAGCAACTCTGGCAATAGTTGACATATGTATATGTGTAAAGCAACTCTGTCAGTGTCTATTACCACCTATGGTACTACATAACCTAAATAATTTGCTTTATTAAAACTGTTCAATGCCTTTAACTATGTATATCTTTTAGTAGTGGAGTTTTTCTCCTCTCGAGCCTCCACTGAAAATGGGTTCCTGACCCAGTGGACTTTCCCGGTCAACAAATGTCACATAAATAAATAAATAAATAAATAAATAAATAAATAAATAAATAAGTAAGTAAATAAATAAATCTTTGTAATTGGACTGGTACCTGCAGATCTGTAAACTATCAGAAATAAATGGAGAAGTTATGGAATAACTAAAGCAAATGGGAAACTGTTTGACCTTGCACATATTTAGAAGAGCAAGTAAGAGCAAGTCAAATGTTGTCCCTTTATCCTTAAAAGACCATTACGGAATTAGCATGCCATGCCAAAACATAAGTGCAAGGTATCATAAAGGATACCAAATGTTAGCTTTTTTGTTCCTGTGGCTCAGAGGGATGAAGCCCTGACTACGACCCTGGTGACCAGAGTACAAGTAGTGGCTCAGACACCTGACAAAGCTGGTGGGGGGAAGGAAGGAGGGGTGTGCCAATGTCTGTCTAGCAGAAACTTTGGCAGAGGCCAGAGGTGAGAAAGAAATAGATATTAGACTTGGGGGGTAGAGTAGATAGCACAGTGGACATGCCTCTTGGGCCTGGGGTGTTGCATATTGTAGTTCCTCAAGCCCGGCTAGCCATACTGTAAACACTAGGCATGCAGGGGAAGGGAAACTGGACTATGAAAAAATACCAAGCCCCCTATGGATGAACATGCCTCTACTGAGTGAAGAAAAAATATGTATGTTAAGCAACCAGTTTGAGTGATGATGAGTTCATTGGGTGGGGAGGCAGAGCTGAAGGTAGAGGGGTACTGGTAAAAAAAATAAATAAATAATAGCTAGCTTTTTTGTATGCTGTGAATAGATACTAAACTGTTATCATTTTATAGTGGATACATATCTGAAAATGATTCCATGTGTTTTGCAGTAAAAAGTCAGTTACCTAGCAATCACTTTGCTTTCAGTTCAGGACTGAAAAAAGGTTAAATATTCAGAAGTGTGAGGTAGGTGAATTACTGCTGTCACTTTATTTTGTAACAAGATGTACAATATTCATGCTTTGAGTTAGTTTGCTTTAAGTTTTAGCTAAACTAGTAACATATTTATGCATTCATCACTCTTGTAGCTTCATTTTCATGCTCTGAAATTGCATTTCCCATCTCTGCACTCAACACTCCATATTCCTAATTCCACAATCTGTGTTCCTAGTCCCTATACTCCAGCCCCAACCCACTTCATACTCCATTGTCACTTTGTAATCGTATTCCTTACAGTCTCAATATCCTGCATTCCACATTAAAAGTTTTTGCCACCTGCTTTACTACTTTTGCTATTTTTACCACTTTTTCTTCCATTCTCTATTTTCTTGCACACTTCTGCTAGTCCTGCTGTTCAAAACTTGGTGCATTTGATGCATTCACTTTCATCTTAATAGCAAATATATATTTTTTTACTTAAAATGTGATTACTTATTTATTGACATTTCATTACTGGGAAAGTCTGACTTGGTTGGTGCCCATTTTCAGCGGAAGCCCTGTTGAGAAAAACTCCAAAGTTTCCCAAAAACATTTTAAGAGCATTAATTTTAAAATCTTCAAAAATAATACAAAAACATCTACAGATTAAATACTTATACATAATTTGACATAATGTGAAAACATTGGTTAAGAATTGATAAAACTTACATGACAATGATTTAATATTTAGAGAAATTCTAGCTATTTTATAGATAAACTAAATATAAGTTAGTATAATACAAACAGGGATTGCAATATGAAGTGAGAGGAAAAAAACAGGGCTGTGGCATATTTAGAAAGTCAATAAATAAAAGAATTCAAGAAGCTGGGTAAACGCCTGGTATACACCTCAAGCGAATGAACAGAAGAAACCAACGGTTAGACCACAGCTGAAAATAAGAATAAAGTAATCCAAGCCAGGAAACAGTCCACTTGCAGCTTCACACCAAATGCTCTTTATTATAATCAAGAGTAAGCGCTTTCACGATCTAAGTCAGCTGATCGCTTCTTCAGACTCATAAAAACAGTTAAAATATTGATATTTAAAATATAATTCAACCAATAAGAACACATATAAAGCTATGACATAAGCTAATTAAAATTACATACATCTGTATATTAGTCTGCTTTGTGTTCTATATAAAATAACATATCCATATATCAAAGCTCATCTTATACAAACATATACTTAATGTTTTAGTGGTCTGGATTTTAAAAAAGGTTTCAATGAAACAGCTTTATTTTATCCAGGAAACCTATCTGCTTGTCAAAATAAGATCCATTTTTGTTCTGCTTCCTCTACCCTATTCTTTATGTCACCTCCCCTCTTACTTCTATTTATTATTTCTAAAACCATAAAATTAAAAATATGTTTCTTATCTTCTTCTTCCACGTGTTTTGCTAAGGCATTTGTATCTTTTTTATTTTTTATATCTCTAAGGTGTTCAAGGATGTGTTCCTTTAAACACCTGTTAGTCTTGCCTATATAAAAGGCGTGACATAAAGTGCAAAAACTAAAATAAACCAAATTCTGTGTTCTGCAATCAGCATAAAAATCAATATCAATCGTAAATCCTAGTGTGGGATGTTTATACATAGATTTATTATATAAATACTCACATGCTGTACAATTCCTGCAAGGAAAAGTCCCCTGCCTGTCAGATTGTACCATTCTATCATTATTTATAGATTTATAGCAAAGTTGCCTCTTTAAAGATCTCTTATTTCTAAAGGAAAAACTGGGTCTGTCCTCTAACAGTTCTCACAGATCAGGGTCAGATAGTAAAACATTCCAATTCTTCTCAAAAATGTTACAGAACCTTCTAACATTGCTCGAATAAGTTATAGGGAATCTAACTTTAATATTACTGTCTTAGTATTCGAGAAGAAGGGTTTACATCTCCCATCCCTATTATCAATAGTATATCTGGATCCTTCTTGCTGTAGCCTCTATTTAAGAAGTCTTTCTCTAATGTACTCATTGTCCCCATAAAGCCTTCATCTGTATTATGTAGACGGCTTATTCTCATATATTGTCCCTTCACTACATTCCTATGTACAAATGTTGGGTGCATACTAGTCTTATGCAAAATGCTGTTTCTCCATGTAGGTTTCCTATACATCCCTGTTGTAAGTTCATCCAATGCTGTCTTTTTAACCAAAACATCTAGGAACTCAATAGAGTCCCTAGAATGTTGGCTGGTGAATCTTAAAAATTCAGTGGCACTGTGTAAATATTCCACCATCTCTTGTAGTTCTTCACTAGTACCATCCCATAACAAGAAGACATCATCTACAAAACATATGTACCATACAATATTCCCAACATATTTATTACTTGTACTCAATACATAATCTGTTTCCCACGCTGCCAATACTAAGTTGGCGTAGCTGTTGGCACAAGCCGTGCCCATCGCTACGCCAACTTTCTGTAAATAAAACTTCTCATTAAATATAAAGACATTATTTTCTAAGACAATATCAAGTAATTCACATATCAGATTAATCTTAGTACTCTGAAAGGCTTGTTTCAAAGTCAGAATGTCACATATTTTCTCAATACCCCATTTGTTTGGTATCACTGTAAACAGTGAAGTAACATCCATAGTTACAAACATATAATTTCTTTTAATATTTCTGGTCTTATTATACAACAATCGCAAAAAAGCCTTTGTATCCCTTAATATAGTCTCACATGAGTTTAGGACTGTTTGTAGATTTTTCTCAATAAAAATAGAGATAGCTTCTGTTGCCCATCCTTTGCTGGATACAATTGGTCTCATAGGGGGCTGTGTAATATGTTTGTGGATTTTGGGTAAACCATAGATGATAGGTATAGTTGGATATTCTATCTGAAAATAATCAAACAATTCTTCTGATACATATTTGGTAATCAATAAATCAAAAATATATACAGATATCCTGTCAATTATACCCTGTACTTGTCTCTCATTTAATTCAGCATACGTTTCTGTATCATTCAGGAGTTCCATCATTTTCTTATGATAAAAAACCTTATCCATTACTACTACACTGCCCCCTTTATCAGCAGGCCTAATCTCAATGCTATAAGAGTCTTTTAACTGTGATAACGCTTCAGTTTCTGATTTACTCAAATTATAAAATCTGGGTGGAAGATTCTTTGCATACATCTCTCTAATTTCATGTTCACATACATTAGTAAAAGTCTCAACTGTAGGATGTATCTTGGGTATAAAAGCACTAGGTTGTTTAAATATATTATAAGTTGCATTTCTTTTAAACATAGTTTTGAGTGTTAAATTACGAGAAAATAGCTTCAGCTCTTTCAATACATCAGTTAATATTGTTTTCTGTGTGCTGGAATAAAGTTCAGACCTCTATTTAACAATGAGACGTGTGCATCAGTTAAAGAGAAGCTAGATATTTTAATTACCAAACTTTTTGTTGATTCTTGCTTCTGGTATTCATCTATGCAGGAGTCGCTCGTTCCTTCTGTTGTAATCGTGTTCTCCCTCTTTGGTTTCTGCTGTTCGACCTGTCCCTTATCGGCAGTGCCTTCTTTAACACAAATGGAAGGACTGAAGTTTGTGTAGCTTCCCTTTGCTCCAAAAAAGCTACTGAATCCGAACCAATGCTGGAATCTATCCTTCTAATGGTACGAGGGGTTTCTTTCACCATTCCGCCATTCTCAGATTTGGGAGGTTCTATACATGCTCTCGCTATGCTGATGTCAGTACTCTCACAAGGAAACTGATTTAAAGAGACAGTACTCTCCACATTTAAACTTTCAGAAGTTTCCACTGTAGTCATTTTTTCTGAGTTTTCTATGTCACAGGTATTCTCCTTGGCCACAAAAAGACCTCTTACATTGAAAATCATTGAGGTCCCTTTGGAGTTTTTTAGTTTTCGTATTTTGCAGTCTTTTATCATAGCCCTGTATGTCATCAGCAAGTTCATCCAGTTTACTACCTAGTACCTCTGTAGGAAAGTTATTAATTAATTGTACTTGTGGCCTCTTTATCCCATCATCTAGCTCTTTTTCATGTGGTTTAAAGAATATTATGAGCAAATGCATATAGTCATAGCTGAGCTGTAAATTTAAATTCTGCCATTTTTGAAGTAAGTCAGGATAGGTCTAACCATAAGTTGGCATGTTTAATACTCTGAGACCTCTCGGTGCTATGTTATATTTCAATGAGGCTTCTAGATGAAACCTTTGCCACTGTAGCCTTTTGAAGCTATATAATTTATTCTCCAAATCTCTATATAGCTCAGTGAACCTTTTTTAAAATCCAGATCACTAAAACATTAAGTATATGTTTGTAATATAAAAGCGCTTACTCTTGATTATAATAAAGAGCATTTGGTGTGAAGCTGCAAGTGGACTGTTTCCTGGCTTGGATTACTTTATTCTTATTTTCAGCTGTGGTCTAACCGTTGGTTTCTTCTGTTCATTCATATTTAGAAAGTCAGTGGAAAGAAAATGATTGAAGCAAGTATGTCAGTGAAGAAGGGAGAGTATGGAGATGTAAGGTAAGAATTGGTACTTTTTCATATTTAGGAATATAGTTTTCCCCTGGGGTTGATTACTAACAGTCCCTAGATAACTAGCAAATACAATGAAATCTACAGAAAGAGGAGGGAATCTAAAATCTTATGAACCCAAACAGCCAACCTGTCATTCTCTAAAAGAAACGGCTTTGTGAATTAACACTACTACAACTGTAGAGGAAAATGTCTGGGCTTGACTGATTCCAATTATTAAAATATAGTATTTAAGTCATCATATTAAGTAAACAACTATATCTAATGATGCAAGTATGTAAATAACATTAGAAGATACATTTCTGAGACCAGTTGTGGTGTCTTGCCCAAAATAAATGTACATGTGTCTTTAACTGGAATCCACCCTCGTCTATATAATTTATGCATCTAAGCAACAAATTCACTATAGCCATGCCAGCAGCAGTTAAGAAAATGTAAGACCACGCTGTGTGGGGGGTCCTACAGGCTTTGTGAAATATCTTGTACATAATCGACTGATTCCTTGGTGATCGCACAGTTCTTTTATAGTAAGACCATAGCCTTTTTAGATAATGTCTGGTTAAAAGTAATGCAAAATGCTGGGTTCATTTAAGAAGCTTGTGATTCAAAGACAAAACCTGAGTGTTAAATAGCTGTCAAAAAATGTTGGAAATATGTCTTTTATAGAAAGGAAAGGAAGAACAAGAATGTGTACTTATTTTAACAGCTTCAGAAGGCCGTCGGGTATATTCTAAATCATGGCGATCTTAAAATAAGAGCCATTGGATAGTTATTGAGTAATGAAACATCCATCTGACAAATTCCATGAGTAAAACAATTCTATGCTGGCTAATATACATTGCTAATTCATAACTGAGTTAGAAATCAAGAAGGCTACAGTGTAGGCAATCAAGGAAATTTAGCAAAGGTAGCTGAGCCATGATTAAACAGTTTTTTAGAAATCCAAGCTGTGATGAAAAAATTATTAACTTGAGTACTCACCAATATATCTAACAATAACTTTAGGGCATTCACCCATTTAGATCTACAAAACTGACCAAACTCTGCATTTAGAAGATAATACTAATTTATAAAGTTTATATTATAAGAGCTCAATTTCTGTATCAGGAATCTTGAGACCCCCTTGATATAAGTGTAAAATAAGACAGGCCTGGGGTATCCAAGCTAATCCTTCCACCAAGTGAACTTCCTCTTGACTTTCTCTAAATCTGTAAATATCAAAGTTGCTGAGGGGAAAGAAAGATATTTATAATGACAAAATCCAGGCCTACATTAGTTTTAGGAAATGCATTCTTTCAGCTACAGAGTTTGCTGTTTAAAAAGACCATTTACCAACTAGTGCTTTAGTTTTTTAATAGGTAAATAAATTGGAGTATTTATAATTTCTACTCAATATTTTTGAAATGTCCAGCCTAGAAAATGAATTTACTACCTTGACACAAAAGTCCAAGTCTGGATCTCTTTATAATGAAAGCTGTGGTTCTAGACACATTACTTGTATATACTATGAGTTTGCAGGCTTCCTATGACAGAGTCATACATTTCTCTAAAGAATTATTAAAGTACATAACATTAAAATAAATCATCTGCATACATTATATCCATAAAAGAATTGGAACCTAACTAAAGAGGAACTGTTTCTTGTTAAGACTGGATAGCTCACAGAGAAATTTCCATCTACAGTAAGAACAAGAGGGAAGGTGAAACTGGATACTTTCTTGAATTGCCTGTTAATAAGGTTAACAATAACAGGGGTACTGTGTGAGCATCTTATTGGCAATCACCTTAAGCTCAAAGGTGGCACTTTCTTTGCACCTACTGACTCAGTAGCTCCACTGAAAAGCACATGATGCTCTCCTGTTACGGAGTTTAATATCCACTTGCTTCTCCAAACTCTAACAAGCACTGAGCTGCTGCTTCTTTAAGTACTGACCACACTGACCTTACTTAGTCAAACTGCACATACAACAGCTGTGCTACCATTCATGACATCGTGATGAATGCCATTCAGACTTCCAGCTCTCATTGCTCAGGCATCAGTAGCCAATTTTCAGTTATACAAATTTTCTTGACTAAGCACTATGATATTTACTGACACTATACTTTTTGTACGCTTGGAAGTTACTACAACTTGCATTACTAACTGCCTCAGATCATATGGACTAGATCCCAGTTCTGACACATGACAAATATGACCATGCCCTTAAAGCTTTTCACACTTTACTTCTACTACTCAAAGACCTATTCATTCCAGTCATATGGCTAATAATATGTCAGTAGATGGCTCCATCGCTTTTCTTCAGATCTTCTTCTTATTTAAAGAAAGAATGAAAAATCAATGGGCTGTTTATAAAGACAAATACACTAATGATGACTTTTTATCCTTGGAAATAAATGCAAAATTCTTTGCAATAAGGTAATACCTAATTTTCTTTCAGGATAGAATATAAACTACTTTAGAAATCCCCAAAATCTCCAATGTGAAACAAATAACCTCACAGGCACACTGAATATATCCAATAGCATTGACTCTCAGGTTAACTGAGCAAACTGCAATGAACCAGTGTTGGTGGTTCTGATATTATCTACGTACCTAACCAGACACTACTGTCCCCTGGCCACTACCAAGACCATTTTTTATAAACCTACTAAATGATTTACATCATCCACCTCCTTTTGCTTAAGTCATACTAATATAAAGGTCACAAACAGTCTTGAACTAGCCCCTCTTTTGGCAAGCTGATGATGATAGGGTATATATATTGTAATTCATCAAGGCATTTGAAACTCTTATCATAAGATCATAGGAAGTTACTAGGATAATGGCCTGAGGGACCTTACAACCCTAGCCAAATTTTACCCTTGTTACCATAATCAGCACCTATTGCCACAGTCCAACAGGGACACAGGTAGAACCCCTGGGGGGAATTTATGGTTACCCATCTAATCGCCCAGACTGTGTTTGAAGAGGGCCAATGAGATGTTCTGTTTGATTAGAAGTGGGAGTCTATTCCGAAGGTGTGGTAACCTCTGGGAGACAAATCTGTCCCTCCAGCAGGATCGTTTGATATCACATACCAGGTTTAGGTCTTTAGAGTGAGTAACCAGTGTGCCATTTGACTTGCAGATGTGGAACATTTCCAATAAAGTGGGGTCAGAGATCACCTTATATGCAAGGCAGAGATTACCTCTGCATAGTCTGTATGAAACAGAATAAAGTGGCAGTGATTTCAGCCAATCCACATAGGATAACTGCTGAAGACCTTGTATTTTCTTTGTGAGAAACCTTTATGGTCTCTCCAATTGCTGCAGGTACTTTGAAAGGTACATGCCAAAAGGGGCATTGTACTCAATTATTGGCCTAATAAGTGAAGAGTACAGGGAGGTGATAACTTCACTTTTTCTTGAGGCAATGCCCTTACATATGAGGTGAGCCATACAGAATGCCCTTCTTACCACTCTGGAAATATGGTGATTAAAGGCAAGGTTGTTGTCAAGCTGAGTGTCTAGATCTCTCGCCACTGAGTGCCATTGATATTGATGTGGTCATTTGGAGGAACATTGCTCTTGCCAAAAGGGATGATAATACATTTTTTACATTGAGTTTGAGGCCATGACTTTGGCACCAATCATTTGTTTGTGTAAGACATTCTTGAAGGATGTTGGCTTCATTTGAAGATTCTATGACTGCACCCAGTTTGCAGCCATCAGCAAACTTTGTCAGCCACAGCCCCTTGGTTTTAGCTTGTACTTCAGAGAAATAGATTCCAAACAGTAAAGGTTCCAGGACTGATTCCTGTGGAACTTCACTGGTAATGGGTCTGCTGTTGCAGATGGATTCCCCTATTTTGACTGTATGGGTTCTATCAGAGAGCCAGTTCGCAACCCATACGTTATGATATAAGGGTTGATGTCTAGCTGGGAGAGTTTGTCAATGATGCCTGAGTGAGGGACAGTATCAAATGCCTTGGTCAGGTCTAGGTAGGCTGTATGCACAGATTTCCCCTCATCCAGGGCCCTTGCGACCGTCTTGAAGAAGTCCACCAGGTTTAACAACCATGATCTCCCCTTGACAAATCCAAACTGGGTAGGATCTAGTGTTTGGAGATTACCTATATCTTTGTTGATAAGATCCATGATAATTCTCTCCATGGCCTTGCAGTTAAGGCTAGTCAGGCTAATGGATCTGTAGTTCTCTGGGCCAGTAGAAGCACCACCTTTGTGCAGGGGGATCATGGTGGCTGTTTTCCATTCAGCTTGGATGAAGCCAGTGCTTAGACTGTGATTGAAAAGAGTAGCCGATGGTGATGCTAATTCTTGCTTGAGCCCATGAATTATACAGCCTGGGATGCTATCAGGTCCCATTAATGCTGTGTTTTTGGCCTTAGAAAGGGCGTTTATGATCTGCTCTTTAGAGATACAAGTTAGGGGATAGGTGGTAGGGACGTACGTATGACGTACATGTGGTGGGGATGGGGCAGTGAAGTTTTCACCGAACATGTTGGCTAGCAAGTTAGCTATGTCCACTGGCTCAGTGTATGTGTTACCATTAACTCATTCACTCCAGTGGAGCTCAGCAAGTTTGAACTGTAACTTCCAATGGGCAGAGCCTAAGCCTTTTCACAGAATCAAATTATGTCCTTACATTTCAAACAAATGTTCATATCTCTGGAACCATAAGGATTATGAAAGTATAAATGGCAAACTCTTCAGCACAAACTATTTTTATAGTGGTAGTATTGTTTAGGTTCTAGGCAGGAGCGGCCTTAGGTCAGCTGGTGGACTAGGTAAAAGGGCTTCACGGCACCCCCCACACTACACCACCTGGTGCCGCCATCCTAGTCTACTTACACCAAATAAATACTGGAAAAGTGCCCTTGATAGAGCAGCACCCTAGGCGGCCACCTAGTTGGCCGATGCCTAAGGCCAGCTATGGTTCTAGGTCTTAAACTGAATTTTATAAGTCACAGTTAAGGTTGCCACCTTTCATTGTGGCTAAAACCAGAGTAAAGCCACATCCCACGCATCACCAGTAACCCCGCGCAGCCCAACCCTCTACCCCGCCCACAGCCCACCCATTTTGTAACATCGCTATGACATCACCTGGTGGGAACACCCTCTTTTTCCATTCCTGATGCCTGCTTTCAGCTGATTTACTATGCTTTTCTGTAAAAAAGCATAGTAAATTAGCCAATTTACAAACTCCGATAGCCTGTTTCCTTTTCTGAAACAGAATACTTTATACAGTGTTTTCTGCACTACCGGAGAATCAATCTGATTTCCGGATAGACCGAAAAAAAACAGAGGGGTGGCAACCCTAGTCACAGTAAACAGTTAACTATTACATTTGTAATATTTGTAAACAGCTTACAATATCTCATCAACCACTAACGTTGTACACATACTGTCAGCAGCATTTTATTTATCTAGCTGAGAGATTTCATGCAAGGATAAGGAGTTCTGTCTGTGTTACTTGGTTGTGAAAATTATATCTATATAAATTAATTTAATAAAAACAACAGTTAATATCTGTTTACCTGCAGTAGAGCGGGGTCAAATATTAATGCAGTTGAATTTGCTATTGTGTAAGCTTTAAGATGAAATATTTTAAAGCCTTGTACATAGCATGGTTTTGGAATTACTGATGCAAATATAACAAGTAATATTTGATGCCTAGTGGCTTCAGTAGGAGTTAACTGCAGATGCAGCTGGAGGCGTCACTCAGATGTAATGAGTTAACTACCAGTTTGGCACAAATCTGAGCCTTACCTTTTAGGTTACGGATGTAACTAAAGAACGCCTTATGGTTGTCCTTGGCTGAGGAAACTAACTTGGATTCATAGTTTGCCTTGGAGGACTTCACAAGAAGTCTTATTAGCTTATTTTAGCTGAGGAGGGAGTGTCTCATTTTAGAGTCCACTTCTTCTTATTCTTGAACAGCAGCTTCTTCCTTTTATTGTAAAGCCGGTTAATGGTGGTTGTCCACCAGGCAGGTTTGCTTTTCCTTGAAGAGCTTGTTTTGGTCTTAACAGGTACTGCCGAGTCAATGCAGTTATACAGGTGCTTGTATAGGGCATTATCCATTTTTCTTACATGCATTCTTATTCTCTCTCACTGTAGGCATTTTCTCCTTGTAGAAACCTGCTGCTATTATCCAATTCCATGAATCCACATTATACTTCTCTACATCTAAGCTTCAGCCTATCTCATTAACTAACTACTTAATACATATTTGAAAAAGAGGGCCAGCGAAGAGTCTCTTGCATCAGCAAAGACTTAGACACTGTGTCCCATTCACTTCTCCTAGTCAAACTTCAAATGCATGGTCTAGACATCTTGGCAGAGAAATGGGATCTTCATTATTTAGAACAGTGTACATGGAAGGACACTAATGAATGGACGCTATTCCAGAAGCACTGAACTCCCATCTGGAGTTCCACAAGTGTGTATCCTTGGATATCTTTTTTTTTCTGTTTTTTGAATGCTGGTCTCACCTTAACTCAAGGCAAAATATAATTTGTTATGCAGATAATGTGATGATAACTAGGTCAGTTCCATCTGCTTTGACTGTTACTTCCAACCTCCAGAAGGGTGTTGCCTGATCTCTACATGGGTTGGGAATAAAAAGTTTGCCATTAATGATGATAAAGCTAAAGCCATGCTGTTTCATACCATGAGCATTAAGACATTTGCGCCACCGAATGAGCTATCTTTCATGGGGTACACCTTGAAGCTGTCCAGTTATTTAAATACTTAAGTAATTCTACTGGACTGCACCCAGTCTTTCTCCCAGAATATAAATACTTTCCAGCAGAAAATTAACTCCATGCTAAAAACATGCTACAGAACTAAATTCATGGCAAACAAAACCTAATTCACCCTAGAAAAAGGAGTCCTAACCCATACCCTATGCTAAAATATGGTCTCCCTCTTTTTTTCAAAGTCTGGTTTATAGGTTCACAGGTGTACCAGGCTAATGACCACTGTTTTTTTTTTTTTTAAGCCTAGCCATGCATCCCAAATATCTGACAATTTGTGGTACCCTGGATAAGTGTAAGCAGGAGCTTGGGAGATGAAACATTTAAAGGTTGCCTGTATCCATTTGAGACACAGGTGTCAAACAAGGGGTGGTTTTCCTGTTCCCCATCTAATTGTTTGAGTTACCCTTTGATTGGGTTAGGGAGGAACTCTGCTTCACATGGATGAGGAGCTTGTTCCAGAGAAGGACTAGTCTCTGGGATACATACCTGTCTTTCCATCAGGACCTACTTATATGACAGTCAAGGTTTAAGTCTGTAGAACAAGTAACTCTGGTGCTGTGTATTTTGCAGATATGCAGAAGACCCATCAAGGTGGAGCCTGACAATGCCTTGTATGCTAGGTGTTGATCTACCTTTAACAGCCTATAGGAAACAGCATACAGGTTTAGGGCTTTGAGGCAGTCTGCATGGAACATGGGCTTAAGCCCTGTATTATTTTAGTGAGGAACCTCTGTGGATGTTCCATTTGTTGTATATACCTGGTTGGATACATAATAAAGGGGGCATTGTACTTGATGATAGGTCTGATGAATGATGAGTACAGTGGAACAATGACCTCCTTGGACCTAGATGTCATACCTTTGTTTAGAGGTTGCACAGCATATAATGATTTCCTCATTACCATTCACATTTGATGGTCAAAGGGTAGATTACTGTCTGTGTGTGCCCCCGAGTCCCTGAGTACTGGGTCGACTCTTAGTGTGTGCTGTTGATTTGATACTTTCTTCAAAAGGGGAGCTTCATTGTCTTATTACAAGGTCAGGGTTTGAGTCTCAACAGAGGGATAATTTAGCTTACTTACAATGGCAGGGACAGTTAAGTAATTAATCTATGAATCTATGAATCTATGAATCTATTCCCAAACTACTTCCCTAGCTACTACAGCTCCACCCTTATTCTCTCAAAAACTCTTCAAACTCCCAACGTAGGGTGAAATGGCTATGCCTACCTAGCCCCAAAACCCTACATGCCATTCTACTATGGTAAGTACCCTTCCTACACTGTCTACTATTCAGCACTTGGTTTACGTCTCTCTTCACTGCCTAGCAGCAAAGGTCTGTGTAACATTACTTGATCCTTCATTTTTTTCTGTGCACAGATAACATTAAGTATTTTCCTTCCCAATTATTTATTTATTTTTACTTTAATCCTTTTGTATTGCTCCCACTGTCTTCCAGGGTATGTAAACTGCGTGCTTATTTCTGTAAGGAAGGCAGAGAACTAGTACTGGATTGAAAGACAATCCATTTCAGGACACACACACACACACACACACACACACACACACACACACACACACACACACACACACACACACACACAGACACATATACTCTGGCAGTGCATGCATGCCTATGGACATTTCAGATACTCACCAATTCTCTTATTGACATAACTTTGAGATGTGGGAATAAATTAGAGTTTCTGACAAAATTATACGTGGATACAACAAAGGCATGTGCAAAGAACCCCAGCAAAGAACCAAGTTGGACAGCCAAGTGCCACGGGGCAGACCACTAGCCAGAACCACCACAGTAGTTTTAATAAAATTAACTGCTGTGCATGTGTGCGTGTGCGTGTGTGTGTGTGTGTGTGTGTGTGTGTGTGTGTGTGTGTGTGTGTGTGTGTGCGCGCGTGTGTGTAATGTTTATCTGAGTGAAGATTTTACCTGTTGTTCATCCATTTACACACAAAATTAATTTCTCCTTTCCCTTCTTTCTGCCTGAATCTCCTTCCCTTCTTAAGAATGTAATGCAGCTCTTTAAAATTGCTGAATGCTCAGAGCAAATGGACATTATGATCACAGGTGAATATTTATCCAAATGGTTAAAACGCTCATATTTTCCAGCTGTTTTGAGTATCCAAATAAATGCTTGAGTTGCTCTGAGCATTTGTATAGCTACTGCAAAAGACAAAGTTTTAATTACGCATATAACTCACATTATGACACAGATGCTTCAGTCAGTAGCGATTGCATCAGTGCTAGAAATTACTAAGAGAATTTAAACAAATATGTCAGATTATTTGAGCATTTCTTTATTCATTGACTGTTTAAGAGGATTTAGGGTTGACATCTGTGAAAAAAATTCTCAAAAAAGCTCTTAGCAGTTAGACATGTTTCAAATGTTTTCTGCTTTATTTATACAGATGCTTAGATTAGTTAGATAATGGCTCCAAATTTGTTGAACATTTAGGCAAATGTTCTGAGTACTTTCAACAGTTGCGTAAATGTTGCAAATGTTCAACATGTTTGGGGAAACTGCTTGAAAAATGTTTGATCATTTAGGGAAGTGATCTAGATGTTTTGCCTTTTATTTAGACAAACCCACAGATTGTTTAGATAAATTCTCAGAGTGAAAAATGCTCTGAATATTTTAAACATTTTCATTGATGTTAAATGCTTTGCACATTAGCTGAAATTAAACAAATACGTCCAATTCCTGAACATTAATTTGAATACATGGCTTTATATTCATATACTTTATACATTTAAGGAGATGCTCCAATGGCTTTGAATATGCAAAGAAATGTTTCAGGTATCCTTGGTTTTATTTATTTTCGTTTTTTCTGGACACATCTTTCAACATTAAAGTTACTCTATTCCACCCTCCACCTTTCCAGCTGGTATGCCTCATAATTTTATTTTTAATTCTCTGTTTTTATTATTGTGTTAACTCTCTTCCCAGGACCTCCCTAAAGTATCAGACACCCTGTAAATTCCCAGTCCATTTTTGGGGGTATTCTCCATTTTAATTACAAATACCTTGTAATAAGCATCAAGACACACTGCACATTTCAGTTAATTGTCAATTTATTCTAAGAAATACTCATTGTGTACTCAGAGATGACCAAAACAACGTAATTTACAGTTTCCCAGCTTCTGCAGGTCCCTGCAGACTGGAATGTGTGCTATGAATCTTCTGTATGAACTGAGGCAGTACAGTTGTTTAAGTATGAAGGCATTTATTTAAGCTATTCCTCTCCATGCCTACTGATTTCATGCCAAACTCAACAGGCAGCACAAAGGTAATGAGTGTTAGCAGACGTTTGTTCCTTGAGGCAAGAATCCCCCCTTCAGCAGGAGGTTCTCGTACCACAGCTGGCTTATGGGCTGCCACATGTGCACTTTTTTCAAGAATTATAATTGATAAACTCACACACACTGTGCTCATATCTCATCTCTCTGTGTAGAACTGCTTCGTTTTAGTCTCTTTAGTTTTATATACAGGTCAGGCATATTTTTATCAAGCAGAGGAGAATTTGTGGCCAGTAACTAATATAGAGTTGAAGGATTTTACCTGGGAGGGGAAAAGGCAAAGGTGAAGTCAGATAAGTTGGCTTAGGAGGTTTACTATTAAAACCTTAAAACTGCATATGTTGACCAGTCATATGGTCAACCCGAAATCCTGAATCAGGAACGGTGGAAATGCGGCCAGGTTGAAACTGAATACGTCAACACCCGTAGTTTGATGTATTCAATGTAGCAGGAGGTGACGTCAGACACCCATGCTATGCAGCTTACCATACTGTGACATTCCCTAGTCAATGGTATGTGTATTTTACTATTTTGCAGGGAGCAAGCTCCTCTGTGCCCCTCATGTGGTGGGCTGCATGGACTCCCCCTTGCAAATTATATATACCAACTCTGAGATGGCACTACAGTGAGGAAATGGCTTGATTCCCTGTTCCTCACTAAATCTCAATCGCCATGCACAATGCCAAACTGAGATAATTGAACTATACTACTCATTCACTATAGTGTAGTCGATGTATTTTGAGTCGGCATTCTGCCCATTTGTAAACTGCCTTTTGACCACATACCAGTCGACAGCATTCACTTTGAATATTCAATAGTAAACTGGTTTAGAATTATCTGATTTGAAGGGATATTTTAGAACTACACAGTTAAGAAGACTCATATACATAACATAAGCAAAAAGCTATAATTCAGAGTGGAAAGGGATGATAAAGCAAGGGAAATTCACAAAATAAGGTGAGAGTGAGATTTTGGATGTGGATCTTTAAGGTGAATAACAACAGCCATACAGACTACTATATTCATAAAGTAGCAGTAAGTATTCTAAGAACTAAGCCAATGTGAGAATGGATTAAGCAGATGTTGCTGATAGGGATGACTGCAATTAGAGGTAAAGGGAATAGGCAAGCTGGAATTTAGTTGATAAAACTGGCAAAAAAAACAAGGTATTGGGAGCAAATAACTAGAGAGGGAAAGATAAAAGAATGAGAAGAGGCCAAGAAGACATTTGGACAACAGGCTAGAAAGTGCCTTCCTTATCAGTTATTGACATCAGAGTATAGGCAAAGAGATAGGGATAGGGAAATCCTAAGATAAAGACCTACTCTGATAGTTTTTAGCTGAATCTAAAACAAAGCTGCTGTTAAAAAGGGACAATTACTGGGTATATAAATATTGCACAATAACTACAGGAATCAATCAGAGGATGTTAGAAATGATTGGGAAGAGAGAATGGATAAGCAATTCAAAAGGAAACAATGGCAGGACATGCATGACACCCAGTGGTGGCTGGTGACTTCAAATCAAAGGGGGGCTGCAGGAGACAGATGAATGGGTGGGGCAAATGGGAAGGGGTGTGATCAACTAGAAAGGGGCAGAGCTATGCTCATAACCACAAAAACTGGGACATTAATTAAATACGTTGCCCTGGGTGCCAAACCGTCATTATGAGAGTCCAATAAAGACAACATGAAGTGTAGAAGAAAAAAATATGTCAATGCATTGGCTACATGACAGCTTACTGAATATCTAGATGGAAACAAAAAGGTTGTGAGGCATGAAAAAATAAATTACTTTTTAACTACATTACTGGAATGACAGTCAAAATCATGTATAAAAAACAAGCAGCACTCAACTCAAACCACTTCTCCTTGCACTGAAATTCTAATTATAATTTATATTCAGCTTTATAAAAGTATCAAGTAACATGCTGAAAGCAGCAATCTCTGTGATACCCCCACTTGTAAAACTGTTTCTTATCCAAACAAAACCTGCTGCCTGACAACAACTATCTACTTGTTTCATGGGGAAAACATGATCAAAGTAAAAAATGAACAGCAAACAAGAAACAAGATCAAGATAAATTGCTTAAAGGATTACTGCACAGGTTATGGACCACACATGATAGATTGGCATTCTGTTTAGTTTACTGGTAAAGCCTGCAAAGATGACTGCAACTCTCCAACAAATGTAATGAACTTCTGAAAACACTGTAATCATGTCATTTATTACAAATACTATCATATGCATTTCAATACCTAAGGCTTATACATTATCTAGTTATGTAAATATTCTCTGCATGTCAACAACAAAAAGGCTTTCAATGTTGGTAATCCTTTAACAGTATGCTTATTAAAGCTTACTTGCATCTTACAATCTCAGACAAGCTTACCTGATGGCCAATAAAGCCTTGCTACTTAAACACAGGGCAACAGGCACTGCAACAACATGCATTTTCTTAATAATAATAATAATAATAATAATAATAATAATAATAAGCATAAATCAACAGTATAAAAATATGACAGAAAACCAGAACATTTTGCAAAATCAAGGACAGATGAAAAGCCACTATAGTACTTGTGTTTACCTTGGATGGGGGGATCCTCTGCACACTTACACTGCATAACTGCTCCTTGCCTTGCTTGGACACATCCAGAGTCACTACATGGGGGAGTGGGTCGCAACAAGCATGTCACAATTTGAAATGTCTCTGGCTGACAGTGATGGCCCTGACACATCTGTCATACCTCTCAACCTCAGAGCAAGAAATCTGAGCAAAGCTATAAATAGAAGTGGGACAAAGGCCCTAAAATAAGGAGATTTTTTTAAAATATTGCTCTTATAAATATCTTAGAAAGATAATAGAATAGTAGGTCCTGCATTAGTATGAAATTTCTGAAGGGTATAAAATCTGAAACCCAAATGTCTGTCATTATTTTCTAACTTCAAATTTAAATGATTTGCCATGAATTTCCCCAAAAAAACACAATTTTATGAAAAACAGACCAGAAATGTGATGCAAAAATATAAAAATAGCCACAGAATACAGCTGGGAACCTGTAAAAGAAGGGACACTTTTTAATATTAGTACTGTTAAATTCAGCAGCTGACAAAATATGAGAATCTACATCATCATCATCTTCTTTCGGCTGTTCCCGTTAGGGGTCGCCACAGCGGATCACCTGTTTCCATTTCTTCCTGTCCTCTGCATCTTACTCTGCCACACCAACCACCTGCATGTCCTCTCTCACCACATCCATAAACCTTATCTTTGGCCTTCCTCTTTTCCTGTTACCTGGTAGCTTCATCCTTAGTATCTTTTTCCCAATATACTCAGCATCCCTCCTCAGCACATCCAAACCAACGTAATCTTGCCTCTCTGGCTTTATCTCCAAACCTTCCAACCTGGGCTGAACCACTAATATACTTATTCCTAATCCTGTCCACCCTCATCACACCCAGTGCAAATCTTAACATCTTTAACTCTGCCACATCCAGATCAAACTCTTGCCTTTTTGTCAATACCACTGTCTCCAACCCATATAACATAGCTGGTCTCACTACCCTCTTGTAGATCTTCCCTTTCACTCTTACAGGTACTTGTCTGTCACAAATCACTCCTGACACTCTTCTCCACCCACTCCATCCTGCCTGTACTCTCTTCTTCACCTCTCTTCCACACTCACCGTTACTCTGAACTATTGACCCAAAGTATTTAAACTCATCCACCTTCGGCACCTCTACTCCTTGCATCCTCACCATTCTTCTATCCTCCCTCTCATTCACACACATATATTCTGTCTTAGTCCTGCTGACCTTCATTCCTCTTCTCTCTAGAGCATATCTCCATCTCTCCAGGGTCTCCTCCACCTGTTCCCTACTCTCACTGCAGATCACAATACCATCTGCAAACATCATAGTCCATGGGACTCCTGTCTGATCTCATCTGTCAACCTGTCAATCACCATTGCAAATAAGAAAGGGCTCAGAGCTGATACTTGATGTAACCCTACCTCCACCTTAAACACATCCTTCACTCCCACCGCAGACCTCACCTCTGTCACACTACCCTTGGACATATCCTGTACCACTCTTACATACTTGTCTGACACTCCTGACTTCCTCATACAGTACCACGACTCCTCTCTAGGCACCCTGTCATATGCTTTCTCTAAGTCTACAAAAACACAATGCAACTCCTTCTGACATTCTGTGTATTTCTCCATCAACACTCTCAGAGCAAACATCACATCTGTAGTGCTCTTTCCTGGCATGAAACCATACTGCTGTTCACTAATCATCACATCCCTTCTTAACCTAGCTTCTACTACTCTTTCCCATAACTTCATGCTGTGACTGATAAATTTAATCCCTCTATAGTTACTACAGCTCTGCACATCACCCTTATTCTTAAAAATTGGTACCAAAACACTTTTTCTCCATTCCTCAGGCATCCTCTCAGTTTCTAAGATTTCATTAAACAATCTGGTTAAAAACTCCACTGCCATTTCACCTAAACACCTCCATGCTTCCACAGGTATGCCATCTGAGCCAACAGCCTTTCCATTCTTCATTCTCTTCATAGCTATCCTTACTTCCTCCTTGCTAATCCATTGTACTTCATGATTCACTATCCCTACATCATCCAACCTTCTCTCCCTCTCATTCTCTTCATTCATCAACCCCTCAAAGTACTCTTTCCATCCCCTCAACACACTCTCCTCGCTTGTGAGTATGTTTCCCTCGTTATCCTTTATCTTTACCTGCTGCACATCTTTTCTAGCTCGGTCCCTCTGTCTAGTCAATCGGTACAGGTCCTTTTCTCCATCCTTAGTGTCCAACCTTTCATACAACTCTTCATATGCCTTATCCTTAGCCTTCGCCACCTCTCTCTTTGCCATGCACCTCATCTCCTTATACTCCTGTCTACTTTCTTCATCTCTCTGACAATCCCATGTCTTCTTTGCCAACCTCTTTGCCTGTATACTCTTCTGTACTTCCTCATTCCACCACCATGTCTCCTTGTCGTCCTTTCTCTGTCCCAGTGTGATACCAAGCATCTTTCTAGCCGTCTCCCTTACTAGCTCTGCTGTAGTTACCCAGCTATTTGGTAACTCTTCACTGCCACCCAGTGCCTGTCATAACTCATCCCTGAACTCCACCTCACAATTACCCTTTTTCAATTTCCACCATTTGATCCTTGGTGCTGCCCTCAAACTCCTCCTCCTCTTCTTGATCACCAATGTTATCCTGCAAACCACCATCCTATGCTGCCTAACTACACTTTCTCTGGTCACCACTTTACAGTCCAATCTCCTTCAAACTGGCCCTCCTACATAAGATATAATCCACCTGTGTGCATCTTCCTCCACTCTTGTATGTCACCCTATGCTCCTCCCTCTTGTTAAAATATGTATTCACCACAGTCATGTCCATCCTTTTCGCAAAATCCACTACCACCTGACCTTCTGCATTCCTTTGTTTAACACCATACCTACCCATCACTTCCTCATCCCCTCTGTTCCCTTCACCAACATGCCCATTGAAATCTGCTCCAATCACCACTCTCTCACCCTTGGGTACAGTCATCACCACTTCATCCAATTCACTCCAAATATGAGAATCTACATGCATTCCTGAAATAAAAGTAATCTATAACTCCGATCATTACAATTAATTTTTACTTGTAAACCCTCCACATTTTCTTCTAAAATTGCCATTTTGCGGCGGGATTATTAGGGGAGAGCAACATTTTGCACCAAAGTTGGGGACAATTGAGAAGTTTGGATATACCTAATTCTATAAAGTGATTTATTTGCAAGTACCTCTCAACCTCTTAATGCAGGAAATCTGAATGAGGCCAAATATTTTGGGGGAATGTACAGACAGTACTAAAAATTGCTGTTGTATAAACTTAGACAGTTGATAGAATAACAGGTCTTGCTTTAGCATGCATTTTACTGAAGGGTATGAAGTCTGAAACTCAATGTCTGTCATTATTTAGTGATTTCATTCCTAAATGATTTGTCAGAAAACCACACATTTTATGAGGAACAGACCAAAAAAAAAGAAACAAAAATCTATTCATTCTGTGAAAATCCAGACAGTTGAGAGTTATAGTTCAGCTGGGGCTGTCTTTGAGTTTGCTGCCATTCCCCCCTCATACAAATCATGGTCGAATGGGGCCTCCTCCCTGCAGCCATTCCAATGCCCCATTACTTGGCTATTTTACCCCCTTTACCATAAACACTGTAATGTGCATACTACTTTACTTCTACGATGATTTGGATTTCATTTAAAAGTTTTATTTTACATTTTACAGCACAAACTCTAATAGACATATGTTAAGCAAAGCAATGCAGTCTCACAATGAAAATAGACTTAGCATTAAAACTTCTCTGCCCTTGAAACTCACATTCATTAAAATAACATTAAAACTCACATTCAAAGAAAATAACTTTGGGCTGTTTTCAAATCATAGGCCCCTTGCACACGAAACATACATGTGTTCTTTGATACACCTTGCAGATTGTTTTAAATGATATTCCTTGTATAATATGGTACCATTGTTAGAAGGTGTTTTAAATTTACTGTTTTGAACATTTTTCCAGTAAAGTAAACAATGAAAAAAATACATGCACCAATAATGACAAAATTGCCAAATTCAGAACATTTCCATCATAAAAGTCTGCTCAAACTTCTACAATCCACCAGTACCAGTAAATATGCACAATCTCTGCAGAAGTAAAAGTCATCTAAATAATTTCACATACAAGAGATCTGTAACTAATGAAGTGGTTGCTGCTAGCAAACAACTTTATATTTCATTGTTTCATCTACAAATAAAGTGCCTGGTAAATGATAAGCTAGTAATATTGCAATAAGGAATGGATGGCAAACTGAGGACATTCTCAGGACTGCAGCATCCACCCCCTTTAAAAGTACAACACAGTACAGTAATGCATTTACATACTGTGGGAGTAGGACGCACAGCCTTCTGCATTGAAAGCAAGTACACTACCTGTTGTACTATTAACAATGCAAGCTAACTCACCATAAGCAGCCCTAAACTTCTCTTCTCCCGAAGCTCTTAGCTCCTTGTAAAATCCACTCAACACTCAACTGTATCTCTTAACTTTGTAGCACATGAGCAAAAGAAATCTGGAAAAAGCCAAAATTTATTGGGGGGAGCCCAAAAAACAGGGTCTCATTTTAAACATTGCTTGTATAACCTTGTAAAGTTGCTAGAATAAAATGCTGTGATACTACCAAGCATTTCACTGCCAAGTCTTGAACCTAGGACCCTGTGCATTACAGTCAAAGCAACATAGCTATCTGAGGAGGAGCACCTGATCTGTGATATATAGCAATAAGTAGCCTGCTTTTTTGCTTATTTGTAGTAGTTATTTCTTATTCTAGATATTTATAGCAATTTTATTGTATACTGCATACTTGTACTGTATTTTATAGCTATTGGCTCACTGCTGGTTTTCTGCTGTGATAAATATTTCTGTAGTGTTTTCTGCCTAAAATAGTTTAGGTAGTAGCTGTAATATTTTCCATATTCCTGATTGTGTTGTGGGCCTAGTTGTTTGTTAGAGGCTGCTTTCTGAGCTCATTGTCCAGGCCATCGTAGTTAGCAAAGACCATCCCCCACTTCAGTGAGAGTTTATTGTTTATGGTCATTGTCTAGTTGGGTTGCCAGGTCTACGGCTTGGAGAAAGCACCTCATTGTTTCTTTTGAGCTTTTTTTAAAGTTGTTTTAGGTTTCAACTTTCTGTTACTTAAGAAGTTAACTTGAGCGTTTCAGCCGTTACACAGAGCTGTCTGAGGAGGAGCACCTGATCTGCAATATATAGCAATAAGTAGCCTGTTTTTCTGCTTATTTGTGATAGTTATTGCTTATTTTAGATATTTATAGCAATTTTATTGTATACTGAATACTTGTACTGTATTTCATAGCTATTGGCTCACTGCTGGCTTTCTGCTGTGATAAACATTTCTGTAGTGTTTTCTGCCTAAAATAGTTTAGGTAGTAGCTGTAATATTCTCCATATTCCTGATTGTGTTGTGGACCTAGTTGTTTGTTAGAGGCTGTTTTCTGAGCTCATTGTCCAGGCCATTGTAGTTAGCAAAGACCAACCCCCACTTCAGTGAGAGTTAGTTATTGCTTATTCTAGATATTTATAGCAATTTTATTGCATATTGCATACTTGTATTTCATAGCTATTGGCTCACTGCTGTTTTTCTGCTGTGATAAACATTTCTGTAGTGTTTTCTGCCTAAAATAGCTTCCCACCCTCCCTATTGGCATTTTGTCTTTATACCTGCTGGCCTTGCAATTGCCCTCCCCTACTCTAAATTTGATCTTGGACACTCCTCCCAGTCTAGTGTCATTATCTCATTCTACCTAATGCAGAGAGAACATCTAAGAAGGCCAACCCACTTAGTTTATTTCCTTCTTTTCCTCCTTTCTCCCTTTCTTAAAAAAAATGCCTGAACCTCCTTGTGTTCTGACTGTGCTTCTCAAACATTTTGGAAATATAGAGTATATTTTAGTGCATTTATTAAAACTGTATTTGCTAACTCGAGTGCTCTAGGTTGCACTGCATCTGAATTGTTTTAGTGTGTTTTAGCTGCTTTTCTGTATATATAGACTTTTCTGTATATGTAGACTAGCTACTTATTCTACTGTATTACTGCCTCTTAAATCATTTTTCAGTTGTGCACTTGCCTTGCTTCATTTAAAAAGTTTTAATTTGCTAATTTTTTAGAGTTTTAATTGCATTTACTATTTAGGGCTGCACACTCAAGTGAGTTAGCCTTTTCTGTGTTTATTTACTGTATTATTGCATTGTTTAGCCTGTTTTAACCAATCCCACACCCCACAAAAACAAAAAATACTATCTTGTTTGCTCGTTTCCCGCTTTTCCTAGCTAGTATAGTCCAGATCACAGGTGTTGCTGGTTTCAGGACTTTATTTTCTGTGTTCAGAGCTATCCAGACCTTGCTGTGGTAGAGAGAAGTCCTACTGCTTACCAGTGGGAGTGGTGAGCATTGTATTGCCTATCTAACACTAGAGGAGTGGTTTCCATCTCTGAAATTGTAATTTTATTAGCCATTTTGGGCTGATTTCTATCCCTTTCAAATTTCTGGCTTAAAAACGTGTGTGTTTGCACATTTTTTTGCATTGTGCAGCACCACGGGGCTATGGTTAAACTATTCCAGGTGCCAGAAGGCCTGCTCTTCAAATTTTCCCTTAGAACTAGCTGGTTTCTCAGTAGTAGCACTAAAATCTGAACCCCTGTGACTAGCACTCAGTAGTAGCACTAAAATCTGAACCCCTGTGACTATCACTTGCTCTAGAACCTGCTGGAAAGCACTAGGAAGTCTTAAACTGTTACAAGCACTCAACTTTCCTTGTTAATAAGGAACAATTAATTGTAGGCACTAAACAGCCTATAATTGCAAAGTACCTTGCAAAGGTAAGGGAAAGCTGCTCTTGTACTTTACAAAAAAAGCACCTAAACAGGCATGTCCAAGGGTCAGCTTCCAGTGATTTCTCCTGTCCACCTGGTGAATCTTGGCATACTGAGGCAATGCAGCAACTACCTCATGTACACAGACAACCCTCTCCTCTTACCACCCAACACTACAACCTGCGAGAGATGCATTTACATAGCCAAACTGGAAGCAAAGCTCTCTCCAGCCAAGATTGTGCTAGACAGTCAAGAGGAGAATGTTAACACCTGCACTACACCTAAAGCAACACATAGCCCTTCAAAACCCACACCATCAACACCCACATATAGCAACACTAAACCCACATATGCGGAGGCCCTTAACATTAACCTGCCCAAGCAACCAAGACCTCCGAAGCTGAAATGCAAACAAACACCAGTCACAACCAAAGTGACACATAGTTCACAACACCAGTGTACCAGCCAACAACAGCTCCTAAGGCAAGACAATGTACCCAACACTTTAGTCATAGGTGACTCTATAGTCAGGCACACTGATGTCCCACTCACCAGGCTGAACAAGGAGGAAATTACAGTCAGCTGCCTGTCGGGTGCCAGGATCCGCCACATAACACATGCATTCAAGTCACTCCCCAACAAGTACAAATATGACTCTGTCATTGTCCATGTTGGAGTGAATGACTTGAGATGTACCTCCCTAGACTACAAGAAAAGAGACATGGAAGAGCTCTTGGATCATGTGGCCCAGCAGGTATGACCCTAGCCCTGAGTAGAATCCTGCCTTCACCCAGAATGATACCACAGTATAAGGACAAAATGATTTACTTCAACAATTGGCTAAGCTTCTGGTGTCATTCAAAAGGGATGCAGTAGCTGTCTGCCTGGGACGACATGATCGACAAACCATGATGCTTTGCCAGAGATGGTCTACACCTGTCACCCCTGGGATTCAGGTTACTGGTTAAAGCTCTTGCCACCCCTATAGTGCCTTTTTTTAGGCAAGGTTCAAAGGACAAAACCACCACCGTAATAGATACAAGCATGTAAAATCTGAAAGTAATGCTACTCAGTGCTAGAAGTCTAAACCTCAAAATGCACTTTCTCGAGACACTCCTAAAAATGGAGAACATCGATATGTATGCAGTAACTGAGACCTGGTTCAAGGCTCCAGAGATCACCCCTGCAATACCAGGCTACAACTCTTACCACACTTTTCTGCCACCAAACCAAGACCAAAACACTAAAGGTGGAGGAGTGTCCATATTCACCAAGGATATTCACACCTCAAGGCTAGTTGCCCAACACAATGCATCTGAAATTCTCCAGGTGCAACTAACGCTAGGTAAGACTGCAATCCAAATTGAAGCTTGCTACAGATCTCCCACCATGCCCCAAGATTCTCACTACACCTTTCTAAACATACTGGAAAATATTAAGATACAACCAAACACCCTAATACTGGGTGATTTCAACTACACTGCCATTAACTGGGAAAACTACTCGGGTACCAACACCTTTTCCCAACAGTTCTTGGAATTCATAAATTCCAATGCCCTGGTTCAACTAATCCATTGTTCCATCAGGGGCTCCAATATCCTAGACCTGGTCATTACCAACATGGGAGATAGATGCTCTACACCAGTGGTCACCCCCTCATTGGTCAGATCTGACCATAGGCAAATCACCTTAACATCCACATCCCAACCCCACCCCCCAGTAAGGAAACCTCTGTAAAAATCTTCTCCAAAGCCAACTTCATGCTACTCAAGTCAGAAGTGACAAACTTCATGACATCCATGCAGACAGGAGCTGAAAGTTTGACTGCTGAATCCTACACTAAGGCACTGTATGAGCACATACACTCATGCATGAATCGTGGCATCCCAAATAGAACCAAGACACTCTCCTCCAAAAAAAGGAAGCCAATCTGGTGGTCCCCTGCCATAAACAAACTATACAACAGAAGGAAGAAACTATTGCAGAAAAGAGGAAAATCCCAGGATGCAAAAATCTCCCTTACCAGCCTCAGTAAGAAGCTGAGATCCCTCATAAAATCCTCCAAAGCTAGTTACAAAAATAAAATTGCCAAAGATTCCAAAAACAACCATGAGGCATTCTATAGTTATGTCAAGAATCTAAATGGCAATGCTCAGATCTGCTCTGAGCTACAAAGAATGGCATTAAATATACTGATCCCAAGGATATTGCCAATATCCTGGCAGATCGATTTAGTGCCAACTTCAGCCCCTAAAGGGCCCATCTCAATACCAAAAGATTGCCAAATTCCAGTAATCACGGTCACACTGGTAGAAACCACACTCTCCAAAGCTAAAAATACAGCATCCACGGGACCAGATGACATCCTGGGCTGTATACTACATGAACTACAAAATGAACTGGCACCTCACCTAACTGTCATGTTTAATCATAGCCTCACCTCAGGCTTTGTGCCCACTGAGTGGCGTACAGCAACAGTTATCCCACTCCACAAGGGGGGATCCACCTTGGATCCTGGGAACTACCGTCCCATCAGTCTGACAAGCCTGATCTGCAAGGGCATGGAATGCATTATCATGGAACTTATAAACAAAGACACTGGGAACCTTCAAACACTGGACCCTATCCAGTTTGGGTTCGTGAAGGGCCGATCTTGTCTCCTGAACCTGATTGACTTCTTCAAATCAGTCTCCAGAGCTGTGGACAAGGGTAAGGTGGTCCACACAGCCTATCTGGACCTTGCCAAGGCCTTCAACACCATCCCCCACTCTGGGATCATAGATAAACTTACTAAGCTGGACATGAATCCCTACATCACTCGATGGGTTACCAACTGACTTACTGACAGAACCCAAACTGTAAAAGTAGCCAACTCCAAATCCAGCTCCAGACAAGTGACAAGTGGAGTACCTCAGGGTTCAGTTCTGGGACCGCTCTTATTTGGCATCTACTTCTCTGAAGTACAGGCCAACACTAAGGGACTTTGGCTAACAAAGTTCGCAGATGACTGCAAACTGGGAGCCATTACTGAATCCCCAAATTATGTGGATATTCTACAACAGGGCCTTACAGAAACAAATGCTTGGTGCCAGAGCCATGGGCTCAAGCTTAATGCCAAGAAATGTATAGTTATCCCCTTTGGGAAAAAACATGTACCCATGAATTATGACATAGGTGGCAGTATACTAAACACTGAAAGTGTGATGAGAGACTTAGGGACACAGGTGGACAGTGGTCTCACCTTCGATAACCACATCACTACAACAGTCAGGAAATCCTTCTATGTGGCACACCTCATCACTAAGGGCTTTTCATCCAGAAAAAAGCAGGTCATTGCCCCACTCTACTCATCCCTCATTAGACCCATTATAGAGTACAATGCCCCATTTGGTATGTACCTCACAAGGCATCTGCAACAACTGGAAAGGCCGCAGAAATACCTCACTAAAAGAATCGCATGCCTAAAGCAGATGCCCTATGCTGACCATCTAAAAAAACTCCAGCTGTACTCTGTGGCATATTGTCTACTCAGAGGTGATCTCTGATTAACATACAAGGCCATGTCAAACCCTGAGTTGTTGGACATGCTCCACTTAAATAAATTCCAATCCCTCAGAGCCACATGCTCCAGGGATCTAAATCTTGTCATCACAATGAACAAAACATGCTGGAGGGTAGGTTCCTGACCCAGAGACTTTCCATACTCTAGAATAGACTGCCCATACATGTCAAGCAGAGCACCTCCTTGGCCCTATTCAAAAGGAACCTTGATGATTGGATAGGAGATAGGAAATTTACCCCGGGGATCACGTCAGTCACCCTGCTAGACAGGGGTCCAGGGAAGTAAATATTGTGGGAAGAAATATCCAGGAAATTGTTATGGGTAGGCTTGTATAGACCCTAGGGCCGATAGCCTAGTACTAACCTATGAACCTGTGAACCTATGAACATACCACTATGCTAAATCAACTGTTTCTTTAGGAAGACTGAAACTTAAATGGCTATCATTTAGTGAATTCATTTCTCACCATAGCTCTCAACCTCTTAGCACAAAACACCTGGGCAAAGCCAATAATGGGGGAATACAACCCCCAAACATATTCAGTGAATTCAGTTCTCACCATAGCTCTCAATCTCTTAGCACAAAAACACCTGCACAAAGCCAATAATGGGGGAATACAGCTCCCAAAATGGGACAAATTTCAAATATTGATCTTATAAACTTAGAAAATTGCTAGAATAAAATGTTTTGTGTTACCATGTACTTTCTGAAGAATATGAAGTCTGAAATTCAAATGTCTGAATATCCAGAAAACCACAGATTTTATGAGGAACAGAACAAAACTATGAGGCAAAAATATGAAGGCTTTTCACAAGTGGTGGTGGGTAGGGAATTCAGGTTCTTGCTGCCTGTATTCAAGGTTGAGGGTTTGAACCTGGGTTTCTCTCTAACCTCCAGTTATAGTTAACTGGGGCATTTCACACACACACACACACACAAACATTTTTTTTGTTATGTTTGGTTTTGGTTTTCAGCTGGGGGGGCTGCAGTCCAATAGGATGAGCCGCCACTGATGACACCCAAATATGCAACAAAGTCTAGAAGATTTATGATTTTTGCTTGGAAGTGTTTGCAGAGGCTTTTTTATACCCCAAGCAGACTCCAAATAATTTTTCCTCAGGTATGCCAAATGTTGGAGGTGTGACAGGGAAGAAAGAGGTAACTGGGAGCATATATTTTGAGAGTGTAATGAGTTGGCAGACTTTAAAACTTCACAATAGGCTACTCTATTAGAAATATTGGGTGAGCAAATGGGTGTAACTAAGGAATTTTTTTTTTGTTTTGATCTAGGATACAGGACCTGAATTGCCTAGACATAATAAAGTCTTGTTAACTTTAATTCTGTTAGCTATCCAAAAAAGCAATTACTAGAAAATGGAAATCAAAGTATAAACCAACTGTATTTGAATCATTGAATATTGTAACAGAGATAAAAGAATTGAGAATGTGATCTTTAGAAAAGAATATGAGCAAATTACATAGAAAGAAATGGAAATACTGAGAACAATACATGCAGAATAATGTTTTGGAATAAGGGAAGGCTTGATCAATTTATGTAATGTTAGATTGATTATAACTATACAAAAGAATATATGTGACATATACTGTTTGCAACTGGAAATATGTCAATATGGTTTGTTTTCTTTTACATAAATATATGTTTGCCTGTGTCTTAAGTGATAATTCAATAAAGCTGTTTAAAAAGTGTAGAACTGCCTCAGTCTTAGCAGACCAAACTGGCTACATGTAACAAAAAGGCTGTGCTCCTAGTTTATAACTTGATTTCACAACTCCTGAACTTTGATTTCTCCTCTTTGTTACTTAGCTTATCTCTTTCACTCTCTTCCTTTCATTCCTTTTAACTCACCATCTCCTATGGCACACATACTCAAACTCTATACTAATACCCAAATTCTCAAAACTGCTTTGCTGTATACCTGCTACAAGCTGTTATATAGGCAAATGATTTTTTGCTATATGGAGTCCATGGCTTTGGAATTCTCTCTCTCTCTCTCTCTACATATTTGGGGTGACTGAACATCTCATTTTCACTGCAGTCTTTCTTTCAATTACTTTTCCATGTCCTGCTTTTCACCTCACACCAAAAGCCCTATTCTTCTTACAGCAGGGTACCATTCATATCTCCCTCGCCTTTCCTCTCCTTTTCTTCTTTCTCTGCTCTCCTGTCACACAGAGGTCCTGATGGATATCATAGTCTACATTTAAATATTTCTTATATGTACCACTTGTATTCTGCATCAGACTACTTTTGTATTACAATTGTGGCATCCATTTTAATTAGCTATTAATAATTGCTTTACTACTGTATGACCCATATTATTGTAGAAAAGTGACCATAAGGATTTACTTATTTTATTAATTTATATTTTTAGTAACCAGGTGAGTGAACTGCTTTACTGACCCGTTTCTGCCATGACCTGCTTATCACTCATGACCACCAAGCCATCACTGAAATAACTACAGCAAATAACTGATTATTTAAATGTCCCAAGCATTTAAGCACATGATTCCATACCTTGTGCACCTCATTATGATAAATAATATTCTTTTTGAGTCTTAAAAAGTCTGTTTCCTACAGTCCACACTGAAAGGGTCTGTCATACATTCACTGTTTAACTGGTATCAATGTTAAATGCCGAATCATATTAATTCATCAGAAGAACTTTTCTATAATGTGATACATTTTAACCATCCTTTTGGCTTCCTATTTCAAGGTGTCAATAGGTGTTTCACATTTTGTTCATTTTCTCCACATTGTGAGAGGTGGTGTTCTACATTTCAGAATAGAACTTTGAGAGAAATTCATAATTCAAATGTTGCAATAAGTTAAGTTTGCATAGTGAAAACATTTTAATTCAGAACTTAACATAAGCCCCATAACTCAAATTTGACAAAGGACATTTGTAAGAATTAGTCTTCAATAGAGGTTCTCCCATTCGATTCTCGGCTGGAGCACCTTCTGTGTGGAGTCTGCATGTCCTCCCCGTGGTTGAGTGGTGTTCGAAAGACATGCGTGAATGGGTGTGAATGGGTGTGCCTTCATTGAAGGTTGGGCGTCGAGCTGGCACCGTAAAAATCTGTGGCGACCCCTAACCGGGAAAAGCTGAAAGAAGAACAAGTCTTGAAGATTATTGAATAATATACTGATATTATAAAAATTAGTGAAAGTGACAAGTTATAATACAAAAGATAACTCTAATGCCATACTTGGCTCCGTCCACTTTAATATATATATATATATATATATATATATATATATATATATATATATATATATATATATATATATATATATATATATATATATAAGCAACCTTTACACTGATAGTAAATCAGCCACCTTCATACAGTATGCAGATAACTCTATCCTTATCTTTTCCTCAAGAAACCTCACAGACTTGTAGTGCTTAACCCAGGAATAATTCTCTTTAATTGAGACATGGCTACATTATGTTCCGCTATTTCTCAATACAAAAAAAAATATCCAGACTACTTCTCTTCACCCTAAATAATATGACAACCTAAAACCCTCCTCTATTTTCTCATGAGATAACAAAAAACTATTAGGCGTTCATATTGATGATAATATGAAATTTGACTATAATAGCCAAAGTATCATCAAAAGTATACATCAAAAGCTAGGCTCCTTGTAAAGAATAAAGAAATTGTAACGGACCATTCTAGGACTTGCATTGCCTCAACTCTCCTCCTCCCCACCCTTTTTATATGTTGCCCCTACCTTGCCAATCTTGAGTCCACCTAAATGAATAAGTACCAGCAATGCTATTATAAAGTTGCCAAATTTGCTGCCAATCTTCCCAGTAGATAACACCACTGTCTTGCTCTCAGACAACTAAATAGGCTTGAAATTCCATACTACGTTATGCTGTCTCAGTTTCTCATCACACACAACCTCATATATAAACCCAGTAACTATCCATCTCTCACAAAAAAAAAATGAGCCCTACAACCCAACCAGGTCTCTATGCTCACAAAACAAAAACTTAATAGAAATGACAAAGTCAAACAATGTAGCTGGAGACTCCCTATATTTCATCTAGGAACTTCATCCCATATCATTAAGACAACCTCTTTAAAATGAACCTGAAAGTCCATCTACAAAACACCCAGCTTTGTAGCTGTACTACTCAGGGTTAATACTGTTGGCACACATTACCCCTGAACTGTCTCCAAGATGATGATAACATCTCAACTTAATACAGCATTGTACGGCTTTAGATTACTGTTGCAGCTTTCTCCCAGGGCCTCCACTGAAAAGAGGCTTGCTTACCCAGTATCCTGATTATCAAAAGCAATAAATAAATAAATACATAAATAAACACATTAATAAATATGGATGTCTGATCCAAATGACAGCAACATTTAATGAAATGCTCTTGGCATTTCAACAGATGATACAAGTGTTCTGATAATTTGAACACATTTACCAAAGGGTCTGAAATACTCTAATGTGTACCAGTTACTTCTTTAGGCAAATACTTCAAATTCTGAGAACATGTTCACTCATACTTCAGATTCTTAGAAGTATGTAAACAATGTAAGCATTTGTACACATGCTTCAGATGCTCAGCACATTTAACCAATCCCTTTGTATTTCCTTAGATGATTATTGTTCATACTTGGATCATTCTGATAATTGTGTGAAATTCTGTTTTTAGAAATGATCATGATGGGATTGTACAGTGGGAGATACACTATTGAGTGAGATTTTTTTCTGGTAAGTTGCTGAAGCAGACTGTGTCACTGTTAAACGCGTTCATAATCAGTTGCTTTAAAGCAAGAAAATGACAGATACAGTGCTAGGTAGTATGCTATCTACCTGCCAGTGCAACATTTATTCTGCTTTTAAACTTTTTGGAGTTTTCCATTAACATTTGTGTTCAAAATAGAATTTGTACAGAATTTGGCTTTATTCGTCCTCATCATGTTATTCAAAGACTTAGCACCTTATTTTCCCAGCTACAATGCAGCACTTCATGGTATCTGTAGCTACTTTTGGGTTTCAAGACATTCGACTTGATCTTTTGTTTACTACTTCATTTGATTTTTATTTGCAGACAGTTAACTAGAGCAACTTACATTTAATTTCTCTGGCAAACGCTTTCATCTAGAACAGCTGGAGGCTGTAACTGAGCGTTCCTCTCCAAGAAGGAAACCGTTTATGGGACAAACAGTTATCCCAGGCAAACGTAAGAATGAGAGCCCTTTAGGGCAGGGCAAAGTAAGTCGCAAATGACTAAAGGTATCCTCAACCTGTCAACCTTTAATTTGAACTCTGCTCATTGTTCAATACTATGTAAAGGGCTTAATTTCATTCCTACAGTGAAGGGTGATCTAGTGACTGTGCTTACAGACCTTAAGATTTTCATTAGAAATGTAAATTTAAAAGTTTTGTTTGGTAACTCTGTCATTAATGGAGTTTCATGTAAACTGCGTAGTACCTTTATACCTTCTAGTATGCCTGTGGTTACAGCATTTCATGATTTGTGTGAGAGGGAATTAAGAATGTAGTATTCTGACTGCAATATTTTGAGATTTTCTCGCTTTAATTTAACATTTGATGAGTATCAAGCACTCAAACGTCTACAGGCGAGCAAAGATTTAGTGATTAAACAAGCCAATAAAGGTGGGGCTGTAGTCCTTATGGATCAGCCTAAGTATATATCTTTAGTCTCTGTTCTACTGAATGATGTTGAGGCTTTTAAACGTATTACATCAATAGATGTTAAAAGATGTATTAGTTATGTCAATATGGTGATCTATGATTTGCAAATTAGTGGTGATATTACTCTGGATTTATTTCATTTTTTTACTGTTTCTTGTCCAATTATCCCTTGTCTCTATGGGCTGCCTAAGATACACAAGTCGGTGACCAACCCACCCCATGAGACCAATTGTATCGGAGGGTGGATCACCGAACCTATATCTATATATTTGCAAACACAATTGAAACTATATTTACCTAAATGCACTTCTGTGCTAAGAGATACATCTGATTTCCTTTGTAAATTGTGTGTTTGGTTTAATAGTATTGGTGGTTCCTGTCGACAAAGTGAGTATTTATTTGTAACGCTTGATATAGCATCCCTTTTTACTGTAATACCGCATGATTTTGGTATTGAGTCTATCAGACAATTTTTGATCTCCCAATCATCTCTTGTGAATAGATCTGTTGAGAATATTTGTTCTCTTCTAGATGTAGTTTTGAGGAACAATATTTTTCTGTTTGATGAATGCTTATATTTGCAACTCACTGGTGTAGCCATGGGTACTTATGTGGCTAACACTTATGCCAACTTGGTGTTATACCAATGGGAGAAAACTTATATTTATAATTTGGATAATTCTTTTGTAGGTAATATATGTTTTTATCAACGTTTCGTTGATGATTGTTTTATGGTTTGGAAAGGTTCCCTTTCACAGTTGAATGAATTTGTTCATTATTTAAATGCAACCACCAGTTTCTTGAAATTTAAGATGGATGCCTCTGATAGTGAGATTAATTTCTTGGATGTTAAGATACAACTACATGAGGGTTCTATCCATACCAGTATTCACAAAAAGGAGGTAAACTCTGATAGATACATTAATTATTCCAGCATGCATGCTTGACATGTCTTTAAGGGGATTGTGACTTCACAGTTTAATAGAGTTAGTAGATTAAATACTGATGATGCTACATTTAATTTACAGTTGGATGAGATGTCCAAAGAGTTTCTGGATAGTGGTTATGATTCTAAACTAGTTTTAGATTTAAAAAATAAAGTTTTAGCTAATTGGAAGACAATATTGAAGCCGATTTTTCTTGGGGATGATGTTGGTTCTGTTAACCTAGAATGTTCAAAAGTGTGTACTAGGTATCTTACTAGTTATAATACCTTGACTTGTTTTGTAAAACAAATAATCCAGAGGAATTGGGTTGTACTAATGGCCTCTAATGAGATTAAAGACATTCTTGGTGACAGGCCTTTTTTCTCATATAGAAATATGAAGTCCTTGAAGAGTATGTTATGTTACAAAGATTTCTTCAGGCCTGTAGAGAGGACTTTTACCACTAAGCCCGGTACGTATGGTTGTTTGAATTGTTCCTGCTGTTCTGATATTGTGGTTGGTTGCAGTGATAAGTTCAAACATCCTATTAGTGGTAAAGTTTATCAGTTTAATTTTTCTACCACTTGTGTTACATCTAATGTGGTATACTTAGCTAATTGTGTGAAATGTACTGCATTCTATGTGGGTAAGACCACTAGAAAGCTAAAAGAAAGCATCATTGAACACAAATCGGAGATTAGAAGGGCCATTGACAGTAATTCCTTGTATAAGCACATAGTTGATTCAGGTATTGAGCATAGATTCTCCTTTAGAGTCATTGATGTAATATGGCCTTCTGCCAGAGGTGGTGATAGTGGTAATTTGCTTGAATTAAAAGAGTATGAATGGATTCTTAGGTTGAATTCTGAACATTTTCCAGGTTTAAATAATATGATTACCTTGAAACCTGTTCTTGTTAAATTGCAACATACTAGGTTGTGATAATGTTATGTTTTTTCTAATGTTTTTTCTAATTTTTCTTATTTTTCTAATTTTAATTATTTTGTTTTATATACTTGTGGTCACATGATTTTTGGACTGCTGGTCATGTGACTTCAGTGACCTGTATTTAAACCATTTGGTTTTTAGATTTGTTTGTATTAGTATTGAGGAAGGATTTTATCTGAAAGCTTTGCTATTATAAACTGTGTTTTTCTCAGTTTTGGTTGTTATTCATATTTCCTTGCAGCTTGTTCTTTTGTTAATTTTTTTTCACTGCAGAAGATACCAGGCTTTGCCTTAGTGGAACATGATAATTAGTTTGTTAGCAGATACTCTGATCACCATTCATCATTGGATTGGGAGTGTACATTTGAAATGTAATTCCAAAATCAAGCTTTGCTCCAACGGTACTCTCATTAAGGCTTCCACAGCATTAGAACTAGACCGCTGTGTAATTTATGGCACGGTTGGAGGTGACAGACTGGACTTTGTGTTAAATGTTTGGAGTTCTAGCATTATCCAATATGACAATGAGAAACTGTTGGAACATTTGTTAGCAGTTACCAAGGCTTCTTTCTGCTACTTGAGGAATATCACCTGAATAACTCACCTGTTGATGTTAGAGCCCCTTTGTGCGGTAGTTCTTTTTTGTTCTTATGTTATCTTGCTATAATCAAATGTCAAAAAATAAATTATTTTTTGTGCTTGAACTACTGCAGTGCTTTGTACATGGGGCTTCCCATCACTGTCCTGGAACATTTTCAGCTGATGCAGTACACTACATTTAAACAGCTGATAGCAACCCACATCATAAATGTATTGCATTTGTTCTGGGGAACCTACACTGCCTGCTGTAAAATTTTGCATGTATTCAAGATGTTAGTTTTGTATTTTTATGTCTATATGGCTTGAATCTGTTCATTCAGGAGTTACTAGATTGATATTGGATGATACATGGTGTCTTCTCAGCTGTAGGGTTTCCTAGTAGTTTTTATACTGTTGTTTATATGGCTTGAGATCTCTGGATTACAATCTTCTTGATTACCGGGCATCACATGTTGACACATGTTGAAATATCTTAAATTAGCAATTTCAGGAGCACACCACATTGAGTAGCTTCAAGAGGTCCCACACAAACCTACCTCTTCTACCTGACATATCTTTGCTTTGCCAAGGACGTTGAATTTTAAGACCATGCTTAAATGTACTTTTAGAATGTATGTGAGTATTCTGGACTTCACCCTGTGTGGTGGTTGTCCTTATCATTTGTGTTTTTATATAGTTCTTTGATATGGGTGTCAACAATATGGCTTCAACTCTATTCATATCTGAAAACATTAATTGGATGCAGCATTTAACTGTAGTTTTTTTTATATGTGGCAGACTCACATATCCTCATGCACAGGAGGCTTGATATGTTGTACCTGCCTTACTTAAAATTATCTACTCTGAAATCCCTGTATTTTTGGGTAAAATAACACTTCTCTAATTTTTAATGAGTGTAGTTTCATACTCTTGACATTCACAAACAAATATACTGCATTGTGCTTGCCAGCACACGAAACTAGTGTGATCTCAGCTACTGTCTTGTTATTCACCACTATCGCTTTGCTCCACATTAACGGCCATTCACAGCAACTTGTAGTAAACAAATCTCTGTTGCAAATTATTTTAGATGGTGCTGAGGAATATACTAAAACCCAACTTATAACACTGCACTAAATATTCCATGCACCCCACATGTGCATTTGTACTCTGAGTAACTGACTGGAAAGTTTGCTGATTCTGGAGTACACACAGTTAGATTTGGGGATGCACAGCCCTACAATACCATATCAAGAGCTGCCACGTGGTACAATGTATATGAGCATAATGACATGCATTATCTCAAAAAGAAAAAATAAAACAGATGATGATGTCAACCACCACTCATAAAGAGTGAGGGTGGTGGGCTGGAGATGTCTCTGGTGCACTTCTAGCTGACTCCTCCATGCATTGGCTGGAAATATTCAAATATAAGCTGCTGCTTTCGTAAAAGCAAAAATACTTTATTCAAGACAAAAAAAATACAATTGACATTGGTTAAAATTCACCTCATAATGTAAAATAATATAAAAAATAAAGATATAAAAACAGATTTATGAATATTGGGATTCATACTTTACCAGTTCTTCCCCACTTCCAGGCTGAGACCTAACACTGTATCTCCACTCCAGCAGTACTTAGATGCTGCATTTGGATTTCTGCAATAGATTTTTGGTGATGCGTATTACACCTCTGTTACAGAATCTGACTGGTCTGAATGCAAATGATCCTGAAATGTGAATAAGGCAGTATCCTAATGGGCTAAAGCAAACAAACAAACAAACAAACAAACAAACAAACAAACAAACAAACAAACAAACAAACAAAAACAAACAAACAAACAAACAAACAAATCAAGGCACTTGCAACACTTACACATCTGGCACATAAGTCCAGTATCAGGCAAATTGTTAACATTAACTCTCCACTTACATATTTTTTTGCACCATACGCTGACTAGCTCCTAACTTCCTTTTCCATTATTATTATTGTTGTTGTTTTTAGTATGTAATTCCAGATATAGCTGAGATGCCAACTAATGATGGTGAGATTGGGGGGTAGAGGTTAGCTGAAGGGGCTCTGACTGTCTTAGAACACTGCAGAAAAACTGCAGATGTCATTCACAGACTGAATTATTCATTGTTTTCAGGTACCAAAGGCACAGAACAGTCTCTTCCAATATATGGACACACACATGAAAAATTATATATATTCAATGGTCCTTTTGTGATCAGTTGCAGTATCTGTAGAATACATACATTCATATATTTAATCACAAGTTATATATACCAGGCCCTACCTGATCTATTAGTCTGAGACTGCAAATGCATGGGCACAATTCCAAACCTTTTTAAGTCTTTCTCTACTGGTGATCTGGTGAAGAAGGAATTAAACTGCTTCTTTCTCTCCCTCTCTCTCTCTTTTGTCTTCCATGTAGTCAGAGGTAATTATGTTTAGTGCATGGGAGGGACAAAGCAGGCTACAGTTAAAAAAAAGAGAAACAGGGCACATTATTTCTTTAAACATGTGGGTGTTTCTTCTGCTGCTGCTGCTATTTCTGCAGAGCTGTGGGAGCCAGTCAGAAAGCATAAATCTGCAGCACCTCATCTTTACCCCTTGGGTGCCACTGTAGCTGCAGAAATCAGGGGCTCATGCATGTGTGTTCAGGAATCAGAAAGCCATCACAGTGACTGCTATGAACCAATTCAAACACCTTGGCTTTGACTCACAACACAAGTAATGGCATTCTGTGCATAAGAGGGACTTTTGTTTGTCCTAGTCTCAGTTTTTCAATGACAGACCATTTGTCGTCACAAAAGAAAAAATACATTTATCCTGTCTGCCTTTCATTAACAAAAAAAAAAAAAAAAAAATGCACACATTTTCAGCTAAAATTGTTTTATCAGCTCCTGCTGTCTCAGTTTAAACTTACGTAACCTTTTCATGTCTGGGTGAAGTATGCATGCAAAGGAAGCCAATCTGGTGGTCTTCTGCCATAAATAAACTCTACAACAGAAGAAGGAAACTGTTGCAAAAAAGAGTAAAATCCCACGATTGGAGGAACTCCCTGGTCAGCCTCAGTAAGAAGCTGAGATCCCTCATAAAATCCTCCAAAGCTAGTTATGAAAACAAAATTGCCACTGATTCTAAAGACAACCACAAAGCATTCTATAGCTATGTCAAAAATCTCAATGGCAACACTCAGATCTGCTCTGAGTTACAGCACAATGACACTAAATATGCAGAACTAACTGATATTACCAACATCCTGGCAGATAGGTTCAATGCTAACTTTACCCCCCCTCTCACCCCCTAAAGGGCCCATCGTTATACCGGAAGAATGCACAGTTCCTGTAATCATGGCTGCACAGGTTAAAAACCTCATTCTCCAAAGTCAAGAACACAGCATCCATGGGACCTGACAACATCCCAGGCTGCCTTCTACATGAACTACAGAATGAACTGCAACCCACATAAGTACCATGTTCAATCTTAGCCTCACCTCAGGCTTTGTGCCCATTGAATGGTGCACCATGACAGTTATCCCACTCCACAAAGGGGGGTCCACAACAGACCCCGGGAACTACCACCCCATTAGCCTGATGAGCCTCGACTGCAAGGCCATGGAACGTATCATCATGGAACTCATAAACAAAGACATTGGAGATCTCCAAACTCTGGACCCCACACAGTTTGGGTTTGTAAAAGGCAGATCATGTCTCCTAAACCTGATAGACTTCTTTGAAGTAGTCACCAAAGCCATACATGAGGGTAAGGTGGTTCACACAGCCTATCTAGATCTTGCCAAGGCATTCGACACCACCCCCCACTCCGGAATTATAGATAAACTCACTAAACTAGGTATAAATCCCTATGTCACAAGATGGGTTGCCAACTGGCTTACTGACAGAACCCACACTTCAGACCAGTGACAAGTGGAATACCACAGGGTTCAATCCTGGGACTTCTCCTGTTTGGTATCTACTTCTCCGAAGTACAGGCTAGCACAGAAGGTCTTTGGCTAACTAAATTCACAGATGACTGCAAACTAGGAGCCATAATCAAAACTCCTAACAATGTGGGCATCCTACAAAAGGGCCTCACTGAGACAGATGCCTGGTGTCAAAGACAAGGTTTCAAGCTCAATGCCAAAAAGTGCATTGTCATCCCGTTTGGTAAAAACTCTGTACCCATGAACTACCACATAGGCGGTAGTCTACTTAATGCTGAAAGTGTGATAAGAGACCTTGGGACACAGGTGAACAGTAGTCTCTCCTTTGATAATCACATAGCCACAGTGATCAGGAAATCCTTCTACGTGGCACACCTCATCACAAAAGGTTTCTCATCCAGAAAAAAAGAGGTCATTGTTCCCCTCTACTCATCACTCATTAGACCCATTATAGAGTACAATGCCCCTTTTGGTATGTACCTCACAAGACATCTACAGCAACTGGAAAGGCTGCAAAAATACCTCACAAAGAGGATTACTGGCCTCAAACAGATGCCTTACGCAGACCGTCTCAAAAAACTCCAGCTTTACTCTGTCGCATATCGCCTACTCAGAGGCGATCTCTGCCTAATATACAAAGCTATGTCAAACCCAGAGCTGTTGGACATGTTCCACTAAAAGAAATCCCAATCCCTCTGAGCTACATGCTCTAGGGACCTAAACCTTGTCAGCACAATAAACAGAACATGCTGGAGGGATAGATTCTTCCTGTCTAGAAACTTCCATACTCTGAGACCACTACCTATCTCTATGTCAAACAAGAGGCTCATTAGCACTCTTCAAGAAAATCTTGATGATTGGATGGGTAATAGGAAATTCACCGGATCATCTGTGGTTCTGTGACAGGGGCACAGGAAAATAATTTTCTTGGAGTGGCGAAAGCCGGGTACCTTAGGTACCTTTTTGCTAGGGCCCTAGGACCAATAGCCTAGTACCTACCTGTGAACCTACCTACTTATGAACCCCACTTTCATGACTGCTCCCAGTGTATCTTTGCTGGCCTGTATCTGTTGTCTTGGAAATACATTTTGTTCTGATTCCTGCGCTCCTTCACTAGATCTTGCTTTAACTCCAGGATTGCACATGCAAGTTTACATTGAATGACATGCCCCATTTCTACACTTTATCACAGTACTCTTGCTTTAGAACATCAACCAACAGATAGAACATCACCACCAACATCCCAATGAGAAGTAGGATAACATGAATGAGAAGCAGGATAACATATTTATTTTGCCACAATGACATATTTATGTTGTAATTACAAACAATTATATTGGGTATTTTTGGAGGTTTTGTTAGGTAGAAGTGGAGGTTAACAAGTTGTCTACTAAGGGCCTGTAGACACTAATAAAGACACTAATCTGCAACCTGACTTTTCCTGGTACCAGGTACAGGATTAGTGCCAAGGATTCACAACAAATAATTTTGGTATGCCTAATCTTACTAACATGTTTTTCAGGAGATAGAGTTAAGGAGAACATATTGAAATATTATAACATATGTTCCATCATATATATCATGATAAGATCATGGAGAAGAGAGGAATTTGAGAGTTGAATAACCCAGGAATTAATATCCAATCTTTATATGGTCCAGTCTTTATTGTATATGTGTGGCCCAGAAATGAAACCACTTTAGCTCATTAGTGGTCATATTTTACCACCTGATTTTCATCTGATAACTCCCTTGATACTTCTTTGGGTGATTATTGGCTGATTTTGTGGCTCTGCTGTGTGCCTGAGTAATCAGGTGCTAGGTAAACTTCTGCAGAGGCTCTGCTGGGAGAAGAAGTATTAGGGTGCATTCTTCTGATGTTCATTACTATCTGTGCTTTGAAAAAAAAACACATTGGGGTGTAGTGTTTGAAAATTGAGTTGGCCCCAGACTTTATGAAATGCGATGAGATAGAATGAATAGAATAATGAAAACTAAAAAAAAAAAAAAAAATGTAGCACTGCAGGTCTACTGTTGTATTTCCAAGACCAAAATAACGTGTCTAGAAGATGTCCTACTAGATGTGATTAGGGTAGATGTCAAAAATGGTCCTAGTGCGTATGATTAGGGCCTAAATTCACTCTTCAGTGTGTCTTCCAAGTTCTTTTATTAATAAAAATACTCAGTTATGTAGAATTAATTTATTTATTTTTATTATATTTACATTTATTTATGGTCTTTACACTAATTAGAAATTAATTTATTTTTTGTCTTAAAATGCCAGCATCCAATGCAGTACAACCCATGGACCTAGTATTGTATTAACAACTGAGCAGGAAAGGAAAACAATGATCAGTGATTTCTTTGACTCATGATTAAAATATCTGTTTATCCTGGCACTCTTATCACATGGTTTTCTAGATTCCATTAGACTCTTTAAGGAACAGGCAGTAAGAAAGTGGGACAGGTTAATTTGTTACTGTGGCATGGAGGTGAACAGGTTACATGGTAAATCCTAAAGTAATAGTGGTGCAAAATTATAGCGACATGCCTTCACAGCTTTGGTCTCAGTTATTTCAAGAGCACAATAGTGGATTGTCTTAGACAAGAGCACAGATTGGGTGAACAATCTTTACACAGAAGCACTAACCATAAGCAAGAAATATTTTTGTTCCAAACAGTTTAGCAGCATTGCTTTCAAGTCCTGCAGCTGGTGGTCTGTAGTATATGGGACGTGGAATGTCATTTGAGGGCTGAGCTCTAGAGCATTTCCATAAAGCATATGGCAAAACAGCTATTTAAAGTTTCTAAAAAATGCTCCATTTCCTTCACAGGGAGGAACTGTTCTGAATTATACCTGCCTTCAGATTCCATTTACACTGTACACAGTATTACAGTTCAAGTCCACTTATAGATTTAGAGTTGTGTTAGCTGCCCAATAATACCACTTCCTCCTTATATTTTGCTCCTCACCATAGCACTGCTTGCTTGAAATGTGACTTACTGGCACTGAGAAATATACCAAGGATTGTCTCAATTTTAAGGTCCATACCCAACAGTAGCAGTAGCATATCCCTTGAAAAAACTGACCTTAAGATCATTTGAAGCATTCTTTTAATCTATTAACTCCTGACACTCCCAAAAAAGCATGCTCATAAGAACCCAGTATCCCCCTGCAAATATCTTCAGCAGTCTTGGCAAACATGCTGCAGTTTGCCAATGTATAAAAATGTTTATGCAGCCACTTCAAAGTAAATAGCTGGAATATTCTGGTTGCATATCTTGTTAGGTGGCTCAGCTGCCTCTGTTGAACTTCTATAAACTGTGCTTCAATGTAGTTTTCAGCTACCTTCCACTGTTCTATGCCTGTTCAATTGACTTTCTTTATACACTATACTTAGTAGCACTTTCATCTTCTACACAGAATATCTCTCCTGCATACAGCTGGTTTATCTCGAGATCTTTTAGGAACAATACTCAGTTGTTTGCCACCTGTATCAATCTTTCAAATTCCAATCTTCTGACCGCTCTAAGTACAGATACTGTTTTGGCACATCCCGAAGTTATGCTTCCCATTGTAAAAGAATCTAAACAATAACTGTTTTCTGCTATTAGTCGGAAATAAACTGACATGCTAATCAACAAACAGCCCAATATAACTGATATACATTGATAACATTTTAAGTCTAGACAAAAGGTAAGGCAGGATGGGCTGTATAATCTCTCCACATCTTGAAAGAGCATGGCTGGTTAGTTATCCACTGTTGAGATCACACAAAATAGATATTCTGCCTTATGAGCTATGTCGGGGTGGTGTAGTGCACAGAGGTCATCCAGAGTAACCTCAGTTTGGTGTAGTGCACAGAGTTCATCCAGAGGAACCTCACTTTGATGTAGTGCACAGAGGTCATCCAGAGTAAGTTTCTTACACAAAAGATCCATGTACCTGCAGTGATGCTCCAGTCTCGGCCTCATGGTCTAGGTTGAACTTGAGCTCCCTTTTCTTTATCAAGATACAGCATATGTGACTTAGGACTAGGTTATCATAGCTGAAGTTAAGGACTTACTGTAGTAACTTAAGAAAGTATCAAAAGTGCCAGCACCATCCTCAGGAAGGATCTGAAGGAGCATAGGTGACAAAGATCAGATGTGATATGATTACTTGCACAGCAGTCTCTCAGTTCATGCTCAGGGGACGCTAGTGTGGTAGCTCCAGGCTGAACAAGACAAGGATGTGATCAGACCATAAGGCTACCTTCACCACCTAGTTAGAAGTCTTTGCATCAAGTAGGATGGTCACGTTTAGATAGTACTGCCAAATTTGTGTGTTGACGAGGTAATAATCCTTTCATAATACATTGACATTCCTTAGCAACAACCATTGATTCATCTTTAATCCAGATATTAAAATCACTGAGGACTAAAAGGTTGTGTTGACAAAGCACAGTGTTAATGAGAACATTTTGTAAGAATTCCCTCCAGGATCCGGCTAGATGTTAGCTGAAGAGAAAGCAAGAGTTTGCTCCTGCAGCTAAAACATGTTCATGTTGGTCATTGCAGGGGCAGCTTGAGTCATCCAAAGCCTGAAGTTACAGCAGATGGAAACCCGGTTACAGATCTGTAATTCTGTGACTTTAGTGTGAGTAAAATAAAACAAAGTGTAAAGTAAACCAGCACCACGACACTCGATTTACTTGATTTTTTAGTACACCGGCTTTATCTTTGTGGTGGAATTATTTTATATTTGTGACTTTAGTGTGAGTCCCAGAACAGCAAAACTGACTGCACAAAAATGACTAACTTATACCAAGTCTGAGCGCACTATGCCTCTGACTATCCCCTTTTCTCTGACACAATGGCAATCTGAGTTAGTATATGTGAGTAGCTACGGGTGTGTATGTATGGGGGATACAACCTTCTCTAAAGAAGAATGGCAACTGTCAACATCTGCTATTCTGGAGTTTCACAGAAACAATAATTACAATAGGGAGCTAGTAACTCCACCCCAGTCTTAGTCTGTCTGGGGCACTGGGTATTGGAGCCCCCATGTCAGAAAGTAGCTGCAAGATGTGGGCCAAAATTATCATTATGCTAAGTCTGCATATTGAATGCAATGCCAAAATCATGGACCAAGTCTGCGACAATACCAGGCTTATGAATGACCACATATTGGTTTATAATATTCTATAGACTTCAGGAGGATGAGCCCCAGTCAGTTGCTGCACCTGGTGTAACAGAACCCTGGGTGCTACCTGTAGGAAAGAGGAGTGAATTGAGTAGGAACTAAATATCTGCAAGCCACCTAAATGATGTGCCCAGTAGTGTCCATTTGGTCTGCCTTCACTAAGCACCACTGTCTCTGTATAAGTTAGACAGATGCCTGCAATGTTGGAAGATGGGAGAGATGGCAGATAATGGAGGTAGAGCAATAAATGACCAGCATGGTATGTTTGTCATAATAACAACTGACAAGCAGTAAAACTTATGGTCTAGTCCACTTGGAGGGCAACAATAAAGGGAGGAATGGGAGCAAGAGAAATAAACATGACTCGGTAAAGGTTAAAACAAAGATAAAAACAACAGAGATAAAGTACCTGCTAAAGCAAAGCAAGAATGTAGGGAAAATGATTTAGAGGATACAGAAGCATCACATGACTACAGAGGAGGATGTCAAACAGGAGCAGCAGAGCTGAAAAGCATGTATGCAAACTAAATAGAGCATGTTAATTTACCTGTCTGATAGTGAGGTCTTTGCGCAGTGCCAAATGTGCCTTCATAGGTACAACCATTGAATGGTAATGCAGAGTATCTATCTTTGTACGCAGACATAAATAACACACAGATAACAATAGTGTTACCAACAGACATGCATCCACTCCATATATACCCCATCTGTGGGGTAGTCTCCTCATCACTACCATCTGCTGAGGTGACAACAAACAGGACACTAGATAGTAAGTAGCATCAAACTGACCACAAATATATATGCTACCTGTATGCTTTCATCTACAGTCTACAGCACTTTCCTTCCTGACAAAGTGATCACAACCCCATTGTTTATAATGGCAAAATTGCTGGCTTCCAAGCGTGTGGCAATTAAAGTGCTGTCTTCTCCATTACGGTTCCCAGCAGCACCCCCAGCTCCTTCCACTGCTAGAAGCTACACAGTGTTGACAGTCCTTCCGAATGTTACAAAATACATAGTCTAGCAGGCCTGTCAGGTATTTATCACAGGCTTGTTCATGGGAGATTTCAGGTGGGGGTGTAGATGTGGGTGGAGGATCTGAGAATTTAGGAGAAGGAGGGGTGAAGTTAGAGCTAAATGTACCCACTTATATATTAGATATATCCTCTGGGTGTAAGTATGTGATATAATTTACTATTAGCTTTTCATAGTGCTGGGCATTGTTTCCAAGGTTTCTAACACAGTTAAAGAAGGCTTTGTGGTTCTCTTTTTCTAGATGGCTATTTCTACCTTACATCTGGCTTTGGATTACTCCTTAAACATAACTAATCTCCAAGGTTAAAAATTCACTCAGTCTATTAAATACCCGGGAGTTAATGTTTTGACTAATAAAAATCCTAATTGCCAAATTAATAGCTATAATTTATGGTTAGCCATCAGATATTAGAAGATGGAGCCTTATGAAATGTAATAATATATCAAAAGATGCTATTATCAAAATGAATATTTTCCGAAGACTTTTTCACTTTATGTCTGCTATATACAATATACCTAAACATTCTTTAATGACATCTTCACAAAAATATCCAAGCTTATTTGGTAACTGAAAAGTATCTGTATTTCATATAAAAAATGGGTTTCACTTCATAATCTCAAAATGCTGAAATACCGAATTTTAGCATTCCGAGACCATGAAGCCGAACCATTCACAATACTGAATCCCACAATCATGAAACACACAATCACGAACATACATACACCATATAACTCCACCCACAGCACACAAACCAAACAACCCTACGGTACATATAAGCACGGGGCTGCACCCCCCTGCACCCCCCTACTTATATATACCAACTCCGAGATCACACCATAACATAAAAAAAAAAAACACCACGGCATTCTCCACTCACTCGCACACAAATACACATCACACAAACACCAACAAATCCAACACTCACACTCATACTTACACCTCCCTACCCTTACCCACACATGCAACATACAAAAACACACACAAACACTCACTCACCTGCAATTTAAGGCAACATAACACTACACGCAATGTACCAGAAATGCATAAGCGCGAATTTGAGATATTCAAATTCACTCTTATGCACTTTCGGCAGTCTGAATTTTTGGCTTCATGATCTCAGAATGCTGAAATTCGGTATTTCAGCATTTCGACATTATGAAGTGAAACCAAAAAATGACATATCCTAAAAAACAAGGAGGCATGAATTTACCTGATTGTTATTTTACCCATGCCACCTTATTATAAATTCATCATGGCTAACTGGTATCATCAGTTTCAGTCTCAGTGATAAAAATGGTGCCCAACATGGCTTTGTACTAACATACTTATAAAACTTAGCACTGTAACCCTCTTGTTCTACCTTACTTAAAATCTACTGATATTTAAAAAAACAAATACAATCCATGCCATTATTAAACAACCAACTGAACATTTTCAACAGTTGATGAAATATTTTTATAGAAAGGAAGGAACAGTGCTTTCTCAACCTTTTTTTAATAATCCTAATATTCTTGACAATTAATTCATCAGTTTAACTTTCGTCCTCCCCTTCTCAAAAAGTACATGGCTTGGGACATTCTGTATAGGAACAATGTTTCTCTATTGCAACTCTTGATTTTTTATCTGTACCCAAAAGTTATTTACCTGTTTTATCATTGATCACTAATACTGCAAAGGCCAGATTTGGTATAATTAAATATGACCGAATAAAGCTGAACTTTATCAAAATTTCATTTCGGTTCATAACACATCTAAGCCTATATCCTCTTCATATAACATGTATATCAAAGTAAAATTTAATCAAGCATACTTCAATGCATTATTCATACTGGGCTAATCTTGATGTGCTATAAATGATGAAAATATGCAAAATCAATATTATTGAATATTAAATGTATTCCTTTCCAGAAGGTGCATTATACACACTTTATGATAAAAAATAAGTCTTACCTCACCTCAGTTAAAATTGTATACAACCCTTAATTCTCAAATAACTGTACTGCATTTGGGTTATTTGGTACAGATTTACTGCACATTCTGTGGGGTGCAGATATACTGAAAATTATGGTCATTCTCTATCCATTGTTAGTTTGCAATTTTGCGCCCCCCCCAAAAATATGAAATTGCATAATCTAAGAACTTTTATCATTATTTTTGTGCCTTTGAAATTGTATATAACCATGAATTGGTATGATCTGACAGACCCTAACTGGTCAGAGTTTATTTGTTTAGTAAATAAATACCGGAAATCCTTTAAAATAATGTCTAAAGACAAACCAGGGTTTAAATAAAGGACTTAAAGCCTGGACTATTATTTTTAATATTTTATCTTACATCTTTCCCCTTTAATCTTAAGTTTATCTATAACTTTTCATTATATACAGTACTTGCTTTCAATGTTTCACTATATTTATTATTTAGTTATAGATTATTTATCTAAATTTAGTGCTAGAGTAGGGACATATGATGTTTACCTTTCTATACATTAAGTTGGGATATTGAATATGTAAATAGTGTAAATAGTTTGTATTTTGTGTGTGTGTTTTAGCTCTTAGTTTTCTTTTACTACTGTTTGTGTGTTTCATCAGAACAAATTATACGTTGTTTTTTAAAATTTGACTTGTATTTTGGAAAAAATATCAGTCAACTGGAGTAGTCTATAAAGGCTGAGGCTTTTGTGGCAACTTAGATCTGGCACTTAAAGTTTTGCTGCATGCTAGTCAGATTTGACCAGCGATTTGGTAATTAACTATATGTGTTCAGCATAGGGGAGTTCATATCAGTAAAAATGAGTTCCAATATTCTTGAGCCCCTCCTTGAGATTCAGACTAGTTGGTCTAAGTAGTGGCATTAAATAATGCATTTAGAGATGTGGGTGTACTGGGTACATGTAGGCTTGGCCCCTTTAAAATGCTGCTTTTGAAATTTTTTGTTGCAATGATGATGTGTGATGTCATCTTTGTTTTGTTGCTTAACTATTTCTGAAAAAAAAGGTCAATTAATGTTTAGCTGTAGCTCCTGGCCATAATGACAAACATACTTTAGTATCTGAATTTTTATATCAAACGACTTTGATTTACTGAGGAAGATTTACAACACCATTAAGAATTTAGAGTGTAACTTTTTATGGGTCCAAATAATGAATATAGAGTGGAACATCTTTGTTATTATGTTTTTTCAATGTATAATGTTATGCAAGTTTTTATATTTGGTGTCTGACCTTTTTTTATCTCTTTTCAGAAAGGACTTAACATTGTCTGTTTAAGTTACATCTCTGTGAATTTAAATAAAATCACTTATTTTTGTAATACTGTCATGTGGCATTTTATTTCTATAACAATAACCAGTAAGAATATAAATAATAATACTGACAATGCTGAAGCATAAATTGAGTCTTCATTCACCAGCCAGTGCCTTAATCCCAAAAGAACTCCAAGGATTTAAAATAACTGTGTTAAACAACTAATCAATTAACAAAGCAAGTATCAATAAAATCATTCATCAATTAAAAATCAACAATAAATTAACAGCAATTAAATCAATACCTTCCAATTAAAATCAACATTAAGATCCTTAGGTTTTAATATCTGGAATGTAATTATTACCAGAGCTTCTTTTTCTGTAACTACTTCCTAATGTCATAATCCTGGCAGTTCCCTATTTGACACAAGAAAACAGTAACAACCAGTTTATCATTTAAAACAATATGGATTTCATTGAAATGGGATGCAACTTGACTTAAAATTGCATTACTAGTAATGTCTCCTAAGATGCTCCTATACTTTCTTTTTAAATGTAGTCTCTCCTATATAACTCAAATTAAAGGGGTATCTTAGAACATACACAATTTCCTCTGTATCACAACTAATACTACCAACAGTATGACATGTCTTCTCATTAATGAAAGATATTTCATTAATAGCAAACTACAAACATGACAACTGTCACAGGGATGAACCCATGTCCTGTACTTCACCCCCCAAAAATGGTCACATCAATTAAAGTCGCTGTGGATCAAATAATCAGAAATATTTTTATATCTCATATATATATATATATATATATATATATATATATATATATATACATACAAAGAAAGAGTGTCAGATTGGTGGCGAATATTCAGTAAACCATTTACTAGTTTGGCTAGCTCTGCAGATGGGGACCTTAAGTCATGTGTTATGGCTCCATGCCCCCTTTTATCAGTTGCCACTTTTCAGATGCAGGCAACAATTGTGATTTAAAGTTCCAACAGAAAAAAACTGTAATCTCCATTTAATACTTTTATGATTTATTTTTAGAAGTTTCAGACAACAGTATTCACATGCTCATATCAACAGTTGAGTTTAATTAGCATTTTATATACTAATACCTCAAATCAGTTCTTTTCTGTAATGTAGTACCTTGCATGGCTAATTTTAGTAACTAAAATTGCTGACTAACATTTAATACAGTAAACACACAGTCAAACCAGTTCAGTTCCGTACTACAGTACCACACAAGGTTAGTTTCAGGTAACAGAAATGTACAAATTCCTACACAATCCTCTCCCTACCTACTCGTTCTAACATCAAAACTTGATGTGCTAAGCAGAGTCAGTTATAAGAATTAAAGAATAGACTCTATGCTTATATGTATTCACAGCTTTTACAATATATGTCTGATTAATGCCATATTTATTCTGTCGTCATCTTCAAGATATTATTAAATCATATCTAATAGAGCCAGATGGGAGTATTCATAGTTAATGTTTTGCATGTTTGTCATACTTAAAGCCTGCAGAACACATGAGAGATGTATTGCAGGACTTATAGTCTGGATTCCATCCCATTGTGTTCTTAGGCAATGCCCCAAAGAACCGTACCTTTGCTAACTCCACAAAGTCTCAGAAAAAAAACAGTTCCCAGTTTAATTTTACATCTATATCTAAAAGGAACTAAGGAAAAAAATGCTTTGATGGCTGTATAAACAATCGGTTCTGAAATATAAGTGCATCATGCATGTGGATTGCACCATATGGCAAACTGAAAAATTCTTAAGTGTTTACTTTGCTTATAAGAGAAAAATGCATTTTACTTTAGCAAAAAAAAAAAAGTATCAGTATATAAGAAAGTTTCTTACACCTAATAATTTAGTCAGTACACTAATGGGATCTTTATAACTATCTTGCTCTCTCGTTTACTTTATCCTTTTGTTCTTGTGGCCATTTTATCTTGCGAATACAAATGTTACAAGATAGACGATCCCTCAGTATTCTCTAGATCTGGTCAGCTGCATTTCTAGAAAAAATGAGTACAGAGAACAGAGGTAAGTCAGGCCAGCAACAGATTCAAGGACTTCATTAGCACATGAGAAAGTATTTCAGTGTTTAAACAAACTGCTTTCAGCCTTCAACATCTTTTGGATCCTCAGTGAGGAAAGTTTAAGCAATTTGTCTATATATACTATGTTAGAGAGCTTACCTGTTCTAATAATGGGAGCCATTATTGAATCCCCAAATGATGTGGATACTCTACAAAAGGGCCTTACAGAAACAGATGCTTGGTGCCAGAGCCATGGGCTCAAGCTCAGTGCCAAGAAATGCATAGTTATCCCCTTTGGGAAAAAACATATACCCATGAATTATCATATAGGTGGCAGTACACTAAACACCGAAAGTGTGAGAAGAGACTTAGGGACACAGGTGGACAGTGGTCTCACCTTCGATAACCACATCACCACAACAGTCAGGAAATCCTTCTATGTGGCACACCTCATTACTAAGGGCTTTTCATCCAGAAAAAAGGAGGTCATTGTCCCACTGTACTCATCCCTCATTAGACCCATTATAGAATGCAATGCCCCGTTTGGTATGTACCTCTCAAGACATCTGCAACATCTGGAAAGGCCACAGAAATACCTCATTAAAAGAATCACAGGCCTAAAGCAAATGCCCTACTCTGACCACCTTAAAAAACTCCAGCTATACTCAGAGGCGATCTCTGCTTAACATACAAGGCCATGTCAAACCCAGAGCTGTTGGACATGCTACACTTAAAGAAATCCCAAACCCTCAGAGCCACATTCTCCAGGGATCTAAACCTTGTCATCACAATAAACAAAACATGCTGGAAGGATAGGTTCCTGACCCAGAGACTCCCCAGACTCTGGAATAGATTGCCCATACATGTCAAGCAGAGTGCCTCTTTGGCCCTCTTCAAAAGGAACCTTGACGATTGGATGGGAGAAAGGAAATTCACCCCGGGGATCACATCAGTCGCCCTGCTAGACAAGGGTGTGGGGAAGTAAATAGTGTGAGAAGAAATAGCCAGGGAATTGTTATGGCTAGGCTTGTATAGGCCCTAGGGCTGATAGCCTAGTACCAACCTATAAACCTATGAACCTATAACAAACAAAGAAGTTGTAGAGTGGCAAAGAAGTAATCTAGTGGTCCAACCAGACCCCCTCATATTAAACTTTTAAATGATGCAGGCCCCTCAATTAGTAGCATCTCCACTCTGAGACCTTAAAAGCTGTTTTACTTCCCAGTGTTCTCCATCTAAAAGACAAGCAAACTTGTGAATCCCATGGTTCTATAACCCTAATTTAAGCAGCATTTCTCAGATAAAGAAATGGTAAAACCAAAAGGTGATAAATGTTTCACTTGCAACTTTTATGCTGTCTCACACACACACACACACACACACACACACACACACACACACACACACACACACACACACACACACACACACACACACACTTGAAATTGTACTTGAGTATGGCTTGTTGTTTCTTTCCATTGTGAAACATATGTAATGATAAGTAATCTGTAACTTGGCTTCCATATAAATAACTCTGATTGTGTCTTTAGCAGTCAGTAATTGATCTATGCTGGTCCATCTTGTTACATCCCTGCTCTGGTTGCTGAAGGCATGTCCTTGCAGGGACTCCATAAAGCCTAGATCATTTCACAGTAACTGCACAGTTTTTGCAGTTTGTGTCTGTCATGTTACAACTTACTGTTAGTGAAGCACTCCTTGATATCTTCATAGGAATGCCATTAATAGCATCATGTCTGACTTCTCCAGTTCCTGTGCCATGAGATTATTTATTATCCATATGGTAAGCTACAGGTGAGTCTTCTTTAGTCTGTTCCAAGAACAAAAGAATGTATATTTATCTACTCAATGTCTGATTTAGAGGCAAAAAATGTATTTACGGCTTTCCACAATTCATTGACATTTATTCTGGATTATGCTAACCTACACTGTTAATGTCATCAATTATGTTTGCAGTTGATGGCTTCCAAACTGGTTGTGGATACTCAGTAAGCTATTTACCTGTCTGTCTGGTTCTGGAGTGTGACATTTCAGTCATGAAGTGTGTTCTATACTTTTCCTGCTTGTTGTTTAGGTTTAATAGATAAAAAGCAAGTAAAATTGAATTGTAAGCAGAACATGTACCCCTATTAAATCTGTAGATGAAGATAAAAAAGCCAACAAAGGTGTGACCTTTAACAGTTGAACCTGTATGTATTTTATTTCTGCAACAGCCTACAATTTTTGTATACCTTCTTCAGATGCTTTCTATTTCATTTACCTTTCGTTTTTGCTTATATGCCTTGGTTTTGTCCACTTATTTTCCCTTTAAACAAGGCGAGTGTTACAGATGAGCTGCGTTTCCTCTCTATCTCTTGACTATTGATGTGACTAAATGTCAAGAGTGCTACTCTCCTAAGCTCTGTGGTCTCCAGACGTTTTTCGTTGTCTTAGTGAAATAAACACGATAATTGTACTGTGCTGGGATGTATGTAAGTCTTATTTAGTATTACATTTTCTTTTATAATTTCAAAGGTATCACCCTGGCCTAGGTTATGCCTGAAAAGAGTTTGGTTGGATCGACCCACTCACCTGGTTAACCAACAAATTAATAATATGCTATCTTCTGTGCAATAAATGCAATATAATATTCTGAAGGAGACCTGATCAAAGTGGTTCAATGTGGAATTAGAACTTCATATTTTTTATGGTATTTATCCCAAGTATGTATAGATGCAATTATTCCATGACTTATTTCTTACCCAGTTGATTACTGAGGTCAGTAAACTTTAAAATACTTAATGCTTATTTCCAGATGCATTTTTCCTTTTTTTATTTTCCAGCTGATCTATTTTTTTCCAGCCAAGTGATCCTTCATTTTTTGCTCTAGTGGTCTGTGTCACTGATGAATTCATCCATTCAAAGCTCAGCAAACCTAAGCAATCACTCCATTGATTGAGACTACTCCACACCAGATTTGACTTTCTACCAGCATAAAAACAGCTAAATAAGTACTTTTGCATTTCTTACTGAAATAGCTCCACACTTATTTTGGCACTTATTCTGAGGTTAGTCAGAATTACTTTATTTAAACTTTAGTGAGAGCAGAGAGAGAACTAAACCATTTCTAGGCCTATGACAGCTAGTGGAACCTTAAATTGTGCTGTTTTGCTATTGGCCAGAGAGCTTGCTTGAATTTGTGTGAAGTTATAAGTTGCTTGCATTTGCACAGTGCTGCTCATTGCACAGCCAAAATTAACCATGCAGTGTGTAGACACAGGCACTTAATACCTTAACTTTCCATATGCAACCTGCTCCAGAAATCCCTATTGAGCAAATAGTCAGTAGTCACACAAAGAGACCTGGTTTATACTAAGAGGTGTGTTACTCTTCATGTGTTTACTTTGTTACTTTTAGACAGATAGCACTCCAGTAAACCAGCTCCAACCTCATTATTGCCAGTCCCCCTATATTTCATATTATTAAACATCCAGAACCATTGATTTGCACTTTCCTACTGTAGCCAGCTTGGCTGAAATGGGTTTTCTGAGACAATGTAGCAACTGTCTCATGTTTAGTGATAACCACCAAATACGTAAATTGATACAGCATGTGAGAAATGTAGTTAAACAAGTTATGTGAGACAAAGCTCTTACATACAGGTACTACAAATAGCAAACATATATATATATATATATATATATGTATATATATATATATATATATATATATATATATATATATATATATATATATAATACCATATATGCCTATCACACACAGTACAGATTATACTCATAGACCTACATATGCTAAGGCTCTTAAAAGTAACCTACCTAAACCATCAAGGCCACCTGAATGTAACCTAAAAAACAAGTACCCCCTTCAGTAACACCTCAGGCAGCACCCACCATGAAACATGAATCTATAACTGTGTCTCAACTCAAAAGTCCATAAGGTAAACCTCCACATAATCCAACATCATAGTCATAGATGATTCCATAGTGGGACACACTGATGCACCACTCACCAGGCTGAGCAATGAGTGGACCACTGTCTATTGCCTATAGGGGGCCACAAATCACCACATCATGCATGTACTCAGGTCCTTGCACCACTAGTACACATATGACAGAGTCCTAGTACATATGGGAGTGAATGACAAAAGACCTACCTCCAAGGATTATATGAATACAGAGATGATGGAGCTCTCAGAAAACATGCTTGAGGCAGGTATGATCCTATCCTTGAGTAGTAGTTTTCTTTCACTGAGAATGAGGCCACAATACAAACAAAAGGTTGTTAACTTTAAAATTGGCTTAGTTTCTTGAGTCAGTCAAAGGGGGTTGAAGATATATATATATATATATATATATATATATATATATATATATATATATATATATATATATATACCATTGTCCAATATGCTGATGACTCAACAGTCATCACCATTGCTAACTCACCCTCTGAATTCGTATCAACTACCCAGACGTCCTTTAACTCAGTAGAGACATGGCTCACCAATAACCAGCTCATCCTCAACCCCCAAAAAACTAAATTGCTACTCTTTCTTCCTAAATCTGCCAACCATATCAAATCTTCCTTCTCCATAACATCAATAAACAATACCCCTACAGAAGTTGAGAATAGCACAAAACTACTTGGCATTATCATAGAAGATCAACTAAAATTTGACCTACATATAAACAATAGTATAAAAAAATCCACCAAAAGCTAGGACTCCTATATAAGAATAACAAATTCCTCACTGCTTAAGCTAGGATCTCTCTTACTCATGCCTACCTATTACCTTGCTTAACTTATTGTTCCCAAATAGTTACTAATCTAAACTCCTTCCTACTCACCAAATTAGAAACAACCTGTCACAAGATAGCTAGATTTGCTGCCCAATGAACATATAAATCTCACCACTGCCTCTCCCTAAAACACCTGAACTGGCTTGAACTACCTCACTTGCTCCTACAATCCCATCTCCAAATCATACACTCCATACTATATCAGCCTGATTTCTGCCCTTGTCTATCCTCCCTTATCTCCCACTATACCCTACTAGACACCTCAGAAGCATAACCAAAGACCTATTAAAGGTTTACAAACCACAATCCAAAACAGGGTGCAACATATATAGCTACCACCCCTCCACTGCTTGGAACAAACTCCCACTTGAAATAAGGAACCAAACTCTCCCCAAACAATATAAATTAACCACCAAAGACTATTTAAAAAAAACACTGGACCTGCCATTGTACACCCCCACCCGACCACTACCTTCCTACAAAGTACTGTCAAATTAAGTCATGATAGCTTGAATTAATTATTGCCTTTGATGTTACTTCCTAAGCTTATGCTATACACTGCCTACTGATCCTTAGATTAGCAAACTGCTTATCTCAACTGTAATGTTATTTTTATGTATTTTTTGGAACTTTTCTCACCATGACAGAATCCTGAACCTAGTTCCCATCAGTTATAATTTCCTGTCAAGTCAATTTGGACCATAAATCAGTTATATTCACCAGAAGACTGAAGATGGAAGATGGAAGCATCCTCCATTATAATTCATTATTCGAAGATTATGCTAAAGCTAATCTACTAAAACAGAGTGATGACACAGCTAAATTCAACATCCTCCTCAAACCTGATGACCCCTCTACATATGCAGATTCCTTTACTGCCAAATTCTGTGCACATGTAAGCAGCTGTATATATACATCTGGTATCCTATGAAGTAAATATAAACCTGTCTAGAGGAACCTAAACTTTAACAAGCTCTACAATAAAAGAAAAAAAAGCTCATTGCATGTAAAAATAAATGTAAATTTCTAGAGGTCAAAAACTTTCTTGCTAAACTTAACAGGGAAATCCTGCCCCTGATGAACTCAACCAAAGCTAGAAGTGAGGTAAAAATAGCCTCCCAGTTAAAAGACAACCACAAAACCTTTCTAACTGTGTTAGAAACCTAAGAAACAATGCTCAGCACTATGCAGAGCTAATAGCAAAGGATATCAAATACCTGGACCCACAGGCATAGCCAAACTACTAGTGGATAAAATTAGCACTAAATTCATCCCTTCCATTTGAAGATCATATGGCAGCCAGACCTCTCAACTGTACTGAACCGCTTGCTGTTTACCCGTTTTGAGGGCAAAATAATGAGGTGCCACAAATTTATGAGTGGCCCCTTTAATTCCTGATTTTTTTTTTTTTGTTAATATATATATGTATAACTTTAAATTTATGGCTGATGTCACCACACATTGCCAGGGTACAGGGGTGTGTGTGAAAATATCAGCTTTGTGAGGCAATATTTGACTCCCTGTCTGACACTCAAGAGATGTGGGGGATTCAAAAAATAAAAAAAAAACTTGCGGGCAGCTTGTGGGACTGGGCAAGTCTCACTTTAACTAGACACTGGCAATCCACACCATAGTCGCTTGTCCAGGTGCACAGAAGGATTACTTGGGAGGTAGGAAAGCTTGGCTGCTTATTCATGGTGTCCCTGCTGACAGCTACTTTGGATGCATTTGCTGATGGGGCAAACAGAAAGAGGGGAACTGTTACGGGCTGATAAAGCACCACCAGTTATACAGATGTGGCCCCCAGCCAGCCCAGGTAAGATCCACTATGAAAATGTGTCGGGAATGCTGGGTTCTTAAGACGCTAACAGTTTTATGAACAGAGCTGCAGGTGCACGTTCATTTCTCCTTACTATGACTGCGAACATGTTTGTGCAGATTTACCTGTTGGAGTTGCAGACCAGGAGCGCAGTGTGTGGAATGGCTTTTCTGTTTGAGATATACTAACTGGAGGCACAGATACATTGGTGTAAACTGTGAGATTAACAGTACAGGCAAGTCAGTAAGCTGGCTGTTTGGCTTGCACAGGAGGTAGAAAAGAATGCAGATGAGGGGGGAGGCTGTCACGGATTCTGAAGGGCTCAGTAACAGTTAGATGTTTGACAGCCACTGTCTGAAGAAAGGGTGCTGAGTTTCCTTGTTTGATGTTGTGGTTGGGACTTAAAACTGCAGCAGCAGAATAAGTTTATCTACATTATTATGTACAGTTTTTTTCACACAAAAGTTTTTTCTAAAGCCAGTATTTGAGTAAACGGAATCAAAGAAAAGCAGAGAGAGTTGCAGTCTTTTTTCTTTTTCATTCCCTTTATTTGTAATCATAATACTTATCACACAATCGTTTTACTTTTGAGAGTAAGAGTGTTTGGTATTTCCACTTTATATGTTTAAGCATATGTTTATACTGTCTGTGTGTGTCCTACCCACTAAACACAGTTCTGTATAGTTTTAAGGACAACAGTCTTTCGACAATGGATACAGGTGTTTTATTGTGGAAGCTCTTGAAGCTTGATGTGTTGTTGCAACTTTTTGTAATGCTGGTTGCCTTTTTCTGTTATCCTAGCTTAGTATTAATTTATCATTGTTATATTTATAATGTTCGTGTTTCTTATGTGCAAAAAGAGACACAGAAACACACCTCTCATCTGTGTCTCATTATAAGGACTGTTTCTTGTTTTAAGTCTTTAAACATTTCTGTTTCACACTGAAAGGGTTGGACATCAATGTTAATATTTTTTTAACAGATACCCATTATACATTATGTTGAACCATATTAACTCTGCAAAACAACGCTACATGTGAAAAAAGCATTTAGTAACAATGCCACAAGCTTCTTAGTTGAAGTAATACCTCTCAATCTCTCAGAGTAAAAAATCTGGACAAAGCCAACAATAATGGTGGGACAAAGGCCCCAAAATAGGGAGGGACAGATTTTAAATATTGCTCCTGTAAACTCAGATAGTTGCTAGAATAACAGGTTTTGCATTATTATGTATTTTCTGAGGGATATGAAGTCTGAAATTCAAATGTCTACCAATTATTTATTATTATATAGTGACTTTAATCTTCATGGTGGTATCCCACAATTCCATTGGAGTGGGCGGGGTTACATGATTATGCATGTAAATATTATGTTAATCGGTGTCCCAATTCTTGTCCAGTTGTACCTGCTTTTCATAGGCCTGTCCAGATTTTTGATGTTTGCAGGTTGAGAGATATGATGCAAGCATTCACCCCCCAAACCTCCCAAGAACAAGTTCTCAAAGCACTATCCAACAGCAAGAACTTTGCATCTAAAGGGCTGGATACCATACCAGAATGCTTGTTGGGCAGCCTGGAACAGGACCTGTCAAACTCCTAGCAAAGACTGTGCAATATCAGCCTGCAAACCTGCTTTGTGAGCATGCTTACCCTCGAATGGCAGTGACTAGGAGAGCTCAAAAAATGAATTAATGGCATCCTGTTGCATAAAGGTGGGGCATGAACAGACCTGGGCAATTACAGACCCATAAGTTTGACCAGCCGAATCTTCAAGACTATGGAAATGATCATTATGGAATTATTAAATAAGGACACAGACAACCTATAAACTCTTGACCCAAGACAGTTCTGTTTTGTCGAGTACAGATCCATCCAGCTTAATGCATTTGTTCATGTTTTATTGTTGATCCTTCCTCAGTTCCCACTCCCTCTTGCTCAAGTTATTTTATATCACATTCTTGTCCCAAACTGATGTTTTCTTGGTGCTGCAGTTTTCCTGCTTTAAAGGTTGCTTTTGCACATTTATTAAGACCAAATGACATTCTTATATCATCTAAAAAAGTTTTGACAACTTGCAATTGTACTTTCAGTTCCTCGTCTGATGAGCTATACAGTTTCAAATCATCGACAAAGAGAAGATGACAAGTCTTTACACTTTGTTGTTTTCTAGGAGCCAAATTATAGCCATAGCCTAAGCTGCTAAGCAGACAGATTAATTGGTTAAGGGCAAAGCAGAATAGCAGTGGTGACAGAGAGTCACCCTGGAATATCCCCCTTTGAATTTTTATCCTTGGCATAATAATTTGTCTTTTATCATGGCTTAATTGCAAAGTGGTCTGCCACTGTTTCATGGTCACTGTAATGTAATCAATCAGTGTAGGGTATATCGTATGCATTTTTAAGCACTCTTTTACCCTGAATGTAGGATACCATCAAATGCTTTTTTGTAGTCAGTCCATGCCATACTTAGAGTCTTCCCCTTTTTACAGTTCTCCACTACTCCTTTAACAGCAAATGATCCTTTGTTTCATATGATTTTCTTTGATTTCCCATTTGCTCTATTGCCATAACTGAGTTTTCTTCTAAATGACTATAGACTCTATTGGCATCAATTCCAGTGTATAGTTTATACATTGTCAGAAGGCATGTTATTGGTCTATAATTTTTAGGGTAGCTTGCAGGTTCACTCTTAAGTAGGAGCATTGTTTTTCCTGTTGTTAGCCAGGTTGGTGTCTGTTTGGGGTGTGCATATAAATAGTTCTTACTCATGGGTAAATCTTCATGCAGAGATGTTAATACTTTTAACAGGAAGTTAGATACTGCATCTGGGCCTGGGGTTTTCCAGTTTGAGGCTTTTCTTAACTTTGTTTCAATCTCTCTGGCTGTTTCTTCATTCCATTTCATATCCTGTACCTTTAAACTTCTAATTCTTTCTTTTACTTCTATCCATTTATCATCTTCGTTATGTTCCACAGGATCTTCATAGATACTTCTCCAAATCATCTCCATTGGATGGCAAATATGTTCATGGGATGATGAGGGAGATAAATTGCAATCCCTTCTATGAATGTATTTATCTGGAAACTGGAACATTGTAACAAGTACAGCTAAGGTTTTAGGTGGCTCTCAGGCCTGTGTAGACATGTGACTGGGGCAATACATTGGTACTTCTGTGAAGGTGATTGGTCTGACTGCTGTTTCCTGACATTAAATATGTGACAATGGTAGTAGACTTTTTATTAACATAGATATAAAACATAATCACAACTTGATAAGGTGTACATTACCATAGAACATGTTTATTTAGGTCACCTGGCCGTGGTGACTGTGGTAATTATTCTGTTGCTTGGATATTTTCTGTTACAGAGTTCTTCAGTGGGAGGCTTCCTGTTTTTGTCTTTTATTTAGGTAATTGGTAAACATTCATCCTACTATGGTCTCAGACAATGCATCCCTGGAGACTGCATTGATTTCTTTTCACTTTCACTGAAAGAAGTAGCTTTTAAAAATCCCATGACACTTGGACGTCCAAAGTAAAGGCCTGCCTTACATTCATTTGGCAGGGATGTTTTATGCACATGCAGACGATAATGTACTGATGGCTCACAAAGACTAACAATCATACCTCTCGGATTTTTTGCCTTCTATTTTCAGTCTGTTTCTCATAAAAGTTGTTGTTTTCTGTCAATTCACTGAGGAGTGAAGTCATTAATTAATTAACGACAAATATTTGAGTTTTAGACTTCAGATCCTACAGAAAAATGCACGGTAACACAAATCCTGTTATTGTAACAATTTTCTAAGTTTATAAGAGCGGTATTTTAAATCTGTTCCTAGTTTTGGGCCTTTGTCCCCCCCCCAATTATTTTGGGGTTTGCCCATATTTCTTGCACTAAGAGCTAGAGAGGTATGGTAGCAATCTTTCTGTGAATATTATAGGTGTGCGTGTTGGGGGCACTATTAAAGTAGTAAACACTTATGAAGCAAAAAATACTTGGTTAACAATTAATTCTTTAAATAATTACTGAATGTTATCCTGATTAGTTACAGAGGGTTAAGGCTGTCAGCTATAGTCCTGAGGTTGAGTGTTTGATTCCCCCAGCCCTTTCTTTGCCTACTGTATGACTTTGAGCAAGTCACTTAACCAGACAAGTGTTTGGGGCAACTAGGTATTTGGTTATACTCCTCAATGGTAACTAGACAACAAGTCTGGTAATGAAAAAAAAATAAGAATGCTGGTACTTTAGGCAAGGCATGGGAAGCTACTTCCTTCCCAATGCCACATGCTGCAGGGATTTTAAAAGTTAAATTTTCAGTTAAAGTGAAAAAAAAACACTTTGTCTTATTTTGAAAAGGTGATCACATGTCCACGGATATGTACTACTTTGTGATACATTTGTCACTCTCCCAATATCCTTTCAACATGATCTTTAGCCATTAAACATTCTTGTAAGAGAATTATGTTTGGATGCAAGAAGCACCAAAATGTCTTGCATCCATTTAGTACAGTATTATGGAATAAGAATTGTATTTGTATTATTTATCTTTCTTATTAAAATATGTAAGCTTCAGTTGATTATCAATGCAAATGTAGAGCAATAATAAACTACAGAAGCAAATGACATTGGAAAAGTTTGATATGAAAGACCATGAAGTATTCTTAAAATAAATGCATTTCAGTGTTATATTACCAGTATGTGTTTTACTACTGTGTTAAATCAACAGCTGTTAACATTTTCCTGCTGGTCTTCTATGCGTTCAGACCTTACCTGATATGGATCAGGTGCTATGTCTAGATGAGCAAGCTCCCATTTGGTAATACTCACCTTTGCAGCTAGGCTAGTCTTCTGGCAACCTGGATTCTAGTTTTGGGCCCCTCCCCAATTATTTTGGGCTTTGCCCAGATTTCTTGCACTAAGAGCTAGAGAGGTATAGTAGCAATCTTTCTGTGAATATTATAGGTGTGCGTGTTGGGGGCACTATTAAAGCAGTAAACACTTATGAAACAAAAAATACTTGGTTAGCAATTAATTCTTTAAATAATTACTGGATGTTATCCTGATTAGTCACAGAGGGTTAAGGCTGTCAGCTATAGTCCTGAGGTTGAGAGTTTGATTCCCCCAGCCCTTTCTTTGCCTACTGTATGACTTTGAGCAAGTCACTTAACCAGACAAGTGCTTGGGGCAACTAGGTATTTGGTTATACTCCTCAATGGTCCCTAGACAACAAGTCTGGTAATGAAAAAAAAATAAGAATGCTGGTACTTTAGGCAAGGCATCAGAAGCTACTTCCTTCCCAATGCCACATGCTGCAGGGATTTTAAAAGTTAAATTTTCAGTTAAAGTGAAAAAAAAAACACTTTGTCTTATTTTGAAAAGGTGATCACATGCCCACAGATATGTACTGCTTTGTGATACATTTGTCACTCTCCCAATATCCTTTCAACATGATCTTTAGCCATTAAACATTCTTGTAAGAGAATTATGTTTGGATGCAAGAAGCCCCAAAATGTCTTGCATCCATTTAGTACAGTATTAGGGAATAAGAATTGTATTTGTATTATTTATCTTTCTTATTAAAATATGTAAGCTTCAGTTGATTATCAATGCAAATGTAGAGCAATAATAAACTACAGAAGCAAATGACACTGGAAAAGTTTGACATGAAAGACCATGCAGTATTCTTAAAATAAATGCATTTCAGTGTTATATTACCAGTATGTGTTTTACTACTGTGTTAAATCAACAGCTGTTAACATTTTCCTGCTGGTCTTCTATGCGTTCAGACCCTACCTGATATGGATCAGGTGCTATGTCTAGATGAGCAAGCTCCCATTTGGTAATACTCACCTTTGCAGCTAGGCTAGTCTTCTGGCAACCTGGATCCATTTATGAATCAGAGTCACTGGTATTGCAGACATGACTTCTGTCAGTAGACTGATGTGCCATCAACATTTTATTTGACTTAGAAACTATAGATGTCCCTATGAAAGTCCATTGTCTTCTGTTTATGCCTCTCACCAGCTGACAGAACTCCTATAAACCTCAGTCTTGTAGCAATCAGACTCCAGTGTAAAGCTAGGGCAATATTCATAATCTCAGCCTATGTCCCACAGCAGGGTTGGAATAGCAAGGAAGAGAGTGCATTCTTGCAGCAGTTGCAGGACCTACTGGATCAAACAAGAAAACATGATTTGGTGTTGGTAATGGCAGACCTGAATGCTTATATTGGGACAGACAGAGCAAGTTATAAGGATTGCTTGGGCCCAAATGAGTGGGGCAACAGGAATAAAGAAGGGGGGATTCTAGACTTCTGTCTGGTAAATGGCTTGATGGTCAACATATGGTTCAGCAAAAGAGACATCCACAAGATAACATACAACAATGGCCAGCATGCAACCCAGATAGACTTCCTCCTGTAAGGAAGGGGCATTGGGGTAGATTTAAAGATTGCAAAGTCATACCCTATAAAACAGTCTACCTACAGCATAAACCATTGGTGGTCACAATTAGCTGCAAGCAGTGGTCAGAGAATACTCTAATGTCAACAGGAACTAGGCTGCATTCTTGGAAGCTGACTTTAGTGAACGCACAAGAACAAAGATATGCACCACAGTTAAAGGTCAGTTCACACACCCAAGTAATCAAGACAAAGTAGAATAATGACCACCAAGGTTGAGGCTCTAACGTTTTTATTAAACACTGGAAAGCGCTTTTGTGCTGATGTGCACTTCCTCAGACCAACAATTCAAGTAAATACTCAGGCCTCAGAAAGAAGAGTAAATAGGTGGAGTGGAAGAAGAAGAAAAATGGCAGCATCTCAAAACAGCATGTGAGAAGACTACAGACCACATATGAGGCTGAGGCAGGTATGGGAGTTAGGTACATAAGGAAGGCAGAATGCAGAAGTCCATGAAGTTGTCAAAAGCAAAGCATGCAAAAAGAATAAAAAAAAGTGGGAGATAAAAAAGACGGACTAGACTAATAAGGAAAATTGGTTGGTTAACAGAGGTTAAGAGAGCAGTCAGTAACAAAGGACAATTCATCACAGGCACTCTACCAGCTTCTGGAAAGTGCTCCAGCAGATGGTATCAATAAACTCTATCAGGCAAACAAGGCAAAAACAGAAAGATAAAGAAGATAATTAGACACCCTTCATAAAGGATGCCAGCATTAATCTCCACAGGACATAAAAGGCAGATGGAAGGAGTACTTCTAGTAGCTTCTGAATGAAGAAAACCCAACAGAAGTGCTACTGCTGCAGCTGACAGCCTATGATGAAAGAGGAAGAGCAGCACACCCTCAAAGAAGTAAGAACAGCACTCAGGAAAATGAATTTCGGAAAAGCAGAAGGCTCAGATAAGGTCATGTCAGATATGATCAAGATGTTGGATAAGTTGGGGGAGAAGAGCTCAGATGCTACTCACAGCAGTCTGGAGAGAAATGCATATCCCAGATGACTGGAGAAAAAGCATTTTAATGACAATGTACAAGAACAAAGGGGACATTCACAACTGTGGGTAGGATAGGCATATTAAACTGATTATACAATGTCTAATAACCCACCACTGTTAAAATTATTTGAAGGTTTGGTGGAGGCAGATTTAAGAGACTTTTGTTTGAACAGGTCTCACATACCATTGGTTAATTTTAGACCAGAACTTGATCAGTTAATCAAGAGGCTTGGTGATGAAGACATTCGGGTGATGAAGCCAGATAAGGGTGGAGTTTTAATGTATAACATGATATCCACATTCACAATATGTTGCAGGATACTGAGCATGAACTGGTTTCTAGGAATGAATTAAATTTAGCACATTCTAAAATTTCTTATTTACTCATGGATCATTTATTACAGGGTGTGATAAATGAAAAACTATATAATTATCTCTGTGTTAGAAACCCAAGGATACCTGCAATTTTTGGAATTCCCAAGACACACAAGGGCTTAGACCCTTTGAACTTTAGATCTATTGTCTCAGGAGCTGGGGAATAATAGAGTAGAAAATTCATTGATTTTACCATCAACAAATTTGCTTTCACTTTACCTCATGTTTGCAAAGATTCATGGGACTTTCTCTCAGGCATCCAGCAAAATCTCTATAAACCAGAGCTTTTAATGGCCACTATTGACATAGTTGAATTATTCCCCAGTATCCCTCATGCTGTAGGGCTGGAATGGTTCAACAATATTCTAGCTGCCGAATCTGGGTTAGGGTCTAACACTATTGGTTTACTGGTTGAATTTATGAAGACTGTCCTAGAAAACAATTTCATATATTTTAATAGTTATGCAAACATAGTGTTACACCACTGGGAAAACAAATTTGTTTTTTCCAAGCATTGGGTTCAACATATCACCCACTATAAACGATACCTAGATGATATTTGTTTGCTATGGGATGGCTCTTTAGATCAATTCTTAGACTTTATGGTTTACATCAATTCTACCACTCCCTTTCTATCTTTTACCTACAAAGTGAATAATGATTATTTGCATTATCTAGATGAAGATGTCAGTAATGGTACTTTCCAATCTAAGATATATAGAAAAACAGGATGTGTAGCACAATGGAGCTTTTTCTTGAAGAGGTTAACTTTGATGGAACTGGCTGAGGAGGGCATCTGGTGGCATTCTTTCAAAACCATCGGAACAGATTGAATACCAAAACAGTTTTGTGTATACCTTTTCTGGTGATTCCTTAAAAATTGAACAATCAATTAAAAATATTGGCCAATTTTGGTACAACATGATGATTTCAAACAGATTGTTAAGGAGCATCCCCATTTTATTAGGAAAAGGGACATGAACCTCAAGGGTCTCTTTGAGATCAGACCTGGTGTGGACAATAAAAGAGTTTATTTGAAACTTGGTTCATGTAAGCAATACCCTTATGTGCATAATGACAGTTCATTTTTCATTCCCTCTAGGAGGTTTAAATTCAGGGCTGAACACCATTACAACTGTGAGTTGTCTATTTAGGTTTTTGTACTCAATGCTCCAGTTTTTACGTAGGTAAAACTGAGAGAACCCTTAGGAGAAGGATATATGAGCATCTTTATGATGTTTCCAAGAAAAAGGAAAACAATGCTTTTTTTTAAGCATCTTAGCACATGCCCTAACATGCAACTTAAATTTTTAATCCTAGAGCAAGTACATGACAGTAGAGGGGGTGATTGGGAAACCCGACTTGAATACAAGGAACTGTTGTGGCAGCTCAAGTTGAATGCAACTAAGCCTCCTGGTTTAAATGACAGTATTAGTATTATGAGTGTTTTGAAACTGAGGAGGGCCAGTTCATTATAAAAATTTTTTTAGATGGGTTGTTCATTGCCAGTTATTTTGGACAACATTTTGTTTTGAGTGGATGTTTCAAACTTTGGTTAACTTTTCATATGATTAACAGAGGTCTTAGAAACCAATAGTTCTTAATAGATTTTTTAGACATAAAAAGAATTTTTTAAGACTGTTTTTAAGTTTTTTAAGCTTGTTTGTAGCTTTATAAAACAGTCATACATGCTTTATTACGAGTTGTAATTTAAACACATGTTTTTACATTATTTAGTACAATTTTGTGGGTTATTAGACATTGTATAATTGCATTGAATGAATGAATTGCTGTTGGCACTTTAACATCTAATTTGCATATTTTATTAGTTGCTATTCTAGTCACATGATTTGGGCTAGAAAGTACTTAAGCCTTGAATTTTTAATCATGGTTCATCTTGAAAAAGCCTGGTATGCCTCCAGGCGAAAGCGCTTGATGTGGAATTTTTTATCTTTTCATTAAAAAAGAGTTTGATTTATGTCATTTTGAATTTTTTGTTCCTGTTGAGCCTTTGGATACATCATTTTGTTCTTGGTCTGGTTCGGATCTAATTTGGTTTTGGTTTCCATATTAAACTGCTGTTACACTGCATGAAAGTGCTAGAAGGGTTGACTGATAAATGAATATGCAGAGTACTAAAAAGTAAGCTGGTAGATGAGCAGTTCAGATTCGGATCAAGATACAGCACAAACCTACCTGATGTTTGCAATGAGACAGATAGCTGAGCATAATCTATAGCTGAAGGAAGAGTCCAAGTGGGCATTCATAGACTTGGAGAAAACATGTGGCAAGGTCCCATGAAAGCTACTTTGGACAGTCTGGCAATGGTTTGAAGTCTCAAACATTGATAGAATTAGTATAGGCTTTGTACATGGACCCATTCACATGAGTACATATAGTGTTTGTTGTCACAGAGAGGTTTCCTTCAGGGATGGGGGCCATCAGACTTGAGCTCTGAGCCCACTGTTGTACATACTGGTGATGGACTATATTAGTGAACTGATCAGAGGGGTCAGAGCAACAAAGCTGCTGTATGCAGATGATGTGGCATTTCAAGCAGACTCTGAACAAGAATTTTAGCAAATGATAGGGGAATGGAATGCAAAACTGAAGTCACTCTGAATGAAACAGAGTACAGACAAGGCAAGTTGTCTTGTGAACATATGAGAGAAATCAGAAGAAGCTGAAAACTGAAATAAAAGGGAAATAATGAAACAGGGTGAAACAGGTTAACAGCTTCTAGTATCTGGAAGTGGGTAGTTGAGGAGAATGGTAGTCTAAATAAGAATGTCAAAGCTAGAAAAAGAGGAGCTACAGCCAACTGGCACAGAGTATCAGGGGTAGTGTGTGACAGATGAATGCCAAAGAAGCTGAAAATAAGTTGTACAAAACAGTGGTGTGACAAGTACTTCTGTATGGTACAGAAACCTGGGCAGTAATGGCAGAGTAGTTGAGGAAGCTAGAGGTGATGGAGCCAAAGGACTTGAGGTGGGTAGTAGGATCCACACTGTGGAACAGACGAAGAACTGTGCCAAAGTAGCTCCAAATGCAGAGGTCAAAGAGAACAGATTAAGGTGGTTCAGGCACATGTGCAGGAAAGTAGAAGACAATCTGTTGAAGAAGGTTTGAGAAAGTCAGGACGAAGGTAAGAAGAAACAAAGGTGGCCAGTAAAGAGATGGCTAGATTGCATGAGAAAAGGCATGTAACAGACATGATTGTCAAAGAAGGTAGGAGAATAGCATTAAACTGAGAGAGATGGTGACAGCGTGACACCCATTCCTATTTAGAAAATGGGAAAAAGGGAGTTGATGATGATGAATGGAGGAGTAGTGTCCTCCGTTAAGTAAACTATCTCCAGATCCAGCAGGTGACATTTTGAGATAACAGTGGATGCACAGTGATACTGTGTAGAAGTGAATGTCTGTATTTGTACAATTTTATTACTATTATGGTATTTATCTATCCTCATGGATGGCAATGATGTTCATGGATATTAAAGGTTGCCATGGAAGTACTCTGCTTGGTATGTTAATGGGAGCCTATTCCAGAAATGAGGATATGTTGGGTTAGGCACCTGACACACTAGCTGGTATTGTTAACGTGATGGTATAAGTTTAGATTATAGAGTGGCTGTTTGCTTTATCGCTGGTTCTGTTTACGTAAAGAATTTCAGTGTGAGGTCATTCATGACAGAGATTACCCCTTTGGAACCAGTGCAAGGCTAAGCAGAGGGACTGAGCTTTTGGTACATCAGTCTAAGTCCTGAAATCTTTCTGCTAAGGAAATGCTGGGGTTGCTTGAGTTATTTTAGCTAGATAGTTAGGTACATGTTGAAGGAGATATTGTATTCAATGATGGGTCTAATTATAGAAAAATAAAGTAGCAGTATAACTTCTCTGGATCTTGAAGAGATACCATGAAGGATAAATTGTGCAAGGTAAAAAAAATTCTCACCACAACAAAGTTGTGGTGGTCAGCAGAGATTTTATCAAAATAAGTACACCAGGCTTTAATAACTGCATCATATTTAAGTGGAATGTTGTCCATTTAGTATGCGGTGGTTGGTGATGACTGATTTACCAAAGGAAGTTAAACTGTGTTTCTCAGTATCAGGGACACACCCAGACCCAGATCCAGCACTAGGTGACCTAAACAAGTCTAGCATTTTTAAACAACCATCCAGTGATATTGCCAGGACCCAAAAAACTGGTGTTCTATTTTGTATTTCTGCAATTACACAAATCCTGATGTCTTCTAGGGTAAGAAAATTCTCAAGTTCAGAGATTTTGTTGGTTAGGCTTCTGGCACTCAGAAGTGTTGCCTTGATGTTACCCAGATTGAAATTTACTATGTCAAAATGTCCATCAGGTAAACTTTGCCTGAAAAGGCACTATGGGGTAGCATGAATTTATGTGAAAACTGACTGGTGAGAAGTGCAGGTATTCCTTGGCAAAGTTGGGGGTTATTATATTGACCATTTCATCCCACACAGACATATACTAGATCCTCCTAGAGTGACACTGTTTTACCATCTGGTTATTGAAGATATTTACTTTACCCTTCACCAAGAATCATGCCAAAGTGAAGATAAACTGCTGATCAGTGCCAGGAACTTGGCATCTTCAAAGTCATAAATGGAGAGCTCAGCAACGTCTGTTTGAATCTTCCCCAGGATGGAATATCTGGGGCAGTGCAGGAACCTAAGGCTAACTCTAATCTTAGCATCAGACTGGCAGATGCCACTCTATCCTTTGCCAGCCTGGTGAGATATGTGTCTCTGTGCCTTACAATATCATCAGCCATTTATTTCACCTCGCTAATACCCCTTAACATCTTCTGGCACATTAGCTTGACTTTTCTATCCCCTCTTCTTTCATCCGCTTTCATATCATATCATATCCCTTCTGTATCTCCCCCTACCCAGCCACAAACCATACACTGCCACTTTAACAGCCTCTCTTCTAGATAACAGTCCTATATCTTCTTACGCAACCTTCCTTAACATTCCTCTCACTCAAATTATCTATTAATCATCTATATCAACTTCTCCCACATGCATGATCCAACCACTTTCTCTGCTGGCAATGCTACCTATTTCCCTGTTGTTGCCTCTTAAACTTGTCTTTTTACCTTGCCCCTCCTGCTTAGCGCTGTATAACCATCACTTCTTTTGATAGGTTCATAGGTTGCTTCATATGGTTTTACTAGGGTTGCAGTTCAGGGGATTATTGAAGAGCATAACCCAAATTCTCATTTGTTGCATGCACTGTCTTAAGTGCTGAAGGTCACACAATACACACATGAGAGTGAAGGTAATCAAACTCTGTACCAAAGGAACTACAGGTCACATTCTTAACCCTCTGTGCCAACTGTCAGATGTTACTTAAAATAAATTTTCCCTCAAATCTCACTTTTAAAAAGCACTTGCAAGTGACTTTCTATCTTTTCCTTCCACTTGCCTTGTTTTTAACCATCGTTGTACACTTTACTAGATTTTATTTATGATTTTCAAAAAATGTATCTGTTAGTATGTACAGATGACGTTTGTAAAACTCTGTTTTACTATGTACTCTGCATTTATTCTGTTAAATTAGTTAAAGTCATTGTCATTTTTTTATCTACTTTTTGTATCATTTGTACATATAGTATACTTGGAGTGTTTCTCTCCAGGGCTTAGCTTTAAAGGGCAAATTACATCTAGAAGGTCAATCCTTATAAACAGATGCCAGTAAATAAAACATACATACATTTCTGGAATGTGGTGCATGCTTTTAATAGAGGTGACTTCCAGCAGAGTAGTGTTAATGTTTTAGTGAATAATTTAAAGAAAATTAGCAGGATGTTGAGAAGCTCTAGGAGACCTAGGCAAAAATTTCTTTCGCTATCTCAGGATTTGGAGCAGTGATGCTGTGATACAGTTGTAATGTAGTGTTGTTATGGTTCTGTTTAATGACCATCTGTGAGATGTAGAAACTAGCACCCAGTTTAAATAACCAAATACATGTTTCTCAGGTGGAATCAGAGTTGGAAGACACGTGTTGCTGGTAAACATAAGGCATTTGCTGTATTGTTTCAGAAAACTAAGAATTATAGACTGACTAATGATGAAGCTAAAGTAAACAGGACTCCACAGTGAAAGAATGGGTTTTGAGGTCAGTTAATAACACAGCTGACAGATAATAGAATTTAAATACAGTATAGATACTGAATCAATGAAAGACAGTAATAGTGGGAGACACACAATGTAAACCCAGTTTATCCACAAAAGTAAGGGGGAATCAGTTTTGAACAAGACACTTATCTGAGCATAACTGGTTATGCATGTAGTTGTGTGGGAAGTCAGTATTCTGGGTCTAGGTAGCATTCCAGGACGGTAAATGTATTTCATCAGTTTAAGGGGTGAACTTTCATGCAGTGATATACCTTTGTTGTCTAACAAGAGCTATTAAAAGACTAGTGGGAATGACTTTTGCAGTCAAATTTACATAAAAGGGGGGTCAACACGAGATCCATTGTGTTTAAGAATAAAACAGGAAGGTGGGGGTGGGATGGGACAACATTTAAGCACAATAGTCTATTCTGTAGAAGAGGTCATTCAAGTGAGCTTTCTAAGGAAAATCTTTGGAATGCTTATAAATAAAAATACTAGTTTCTACCTCCCCCGTTCCCATGTAATTAACTTCTTCTGCTTCCTGTGAATTCCCAGGAGACTCAAGTTTTGTTTAGTCTCCTAACCAGAATTTTAGTTTTCGAGTGAAAAGGACATTACTTAGCATACTACAATAAAAAAAATATGACAATATGAGCAATACAAACCAAGAAATATGCTTTTCCCACACAACAGGCTATTCTGTGATAGAGACAGTTCAAGTGAGCTTAGGGAACTTATTGGTATGAATCCATACAGAAACTTGTAGAGGTCTATGTAACACTCAGTAAAACTGCCTACCATATCATTGCCAACTACTGGTCCCCTTCCATGTTCCCCCTCTGTGCATGTTTTCTCGGTCAGATGAAAAAGGTCTGAATCAAACCATTTATCATGGGTGACTTTAACTACCGTATTATATACTAGCAGACCTATAAAGCTAGCTTCAAATATGCCAATGGATTCCACACTTAATTCATACCTCTCAACTGTTCAGATTTTCACAGAATGTACAGATTTGTGGCTGATATTTTTCTTCTGTTCCTCATAAAAGTTGTGTTTTTTTTGAAAATCACCGGGATGATCTGAGGACATCTGCACTTTTTTTTTCAAAAAAATACAGTATTTAAATTGATTTTAACTGTGTGTTGCAGGAATATTAACTGAACTGGAAGTTAGTCAGTGTTTGCTGAATTTTGTTATTTGCTAGTAATTGCAGGTGTGGGGGTAGCCACATTCTTTGATTTCCTGTCCTTGCCTATTTAAGTGGTACAGTGTGAAATATTTTCTGTTTAAAAACTTCAGCTTTGGCCGGCTAAGATCTAGCTGTATTCAACTGGACGTATAAGAGAATTTTTATCTGCACTTTTTTTCAAAAAATACAGTATTTAAATTGATTTAACTGTGTTGCAGGAATATTAACTGAACTGGAAGTTTTGACTTTGCTCTTCAGTCAGTGTTTGCTGAATTTTGTTATTTGCTAGTAATTACAGGTGTGGGGGTAGCCACATTCTTTGATTTCCTGTCCTTGCCTATTTAAGTGGTACAGTGTGAAATATTTTCTGCTTAAAAACCTCAGCTTTGGCTGGCTAAGAACTTGCTGTATTCAACTGGACATATAAGAGAATTTAAGTACATTTATCTGCACTTTTTCCAAAAATACAGTATTTAAAATTATTTTAACTGTGTTGCAGGAATATTAACTGAACTGGAAGTTAGTCAGTGTTTGCTGAATTTTGTTATTTGCTAGTAATTACAGGTGTGGGGGTAGCCACATTCTTTGATTTCCTGTCCTTGCCTATTTAAGTGGTACAGTGTGAAATATTTTCTGCTTAAAACTTCAGCTTTGGCCGGCTAAGAACTTGCTGTATTCAACTGGACGTATAAGAGAATTTAAGTACCTTTATCTGCACTTTTTTTTTCAAAAAAATACAGTATTTAAATTGATTTTAACTGTGTGTTGCAGGAATATTAACTGGACTGGAAGTTTTGACTCTGCTCTTCAGTTAGTTCCACCCTCCCTCCATGTTTTTGTTTTGGTGTTAATCTTAGTGGCCTTGAAACTGCCCACCCCTCTTGTAAATTTGTGTTTGGATACTCCTTCTGGGCCCATCTCATTTGCTCACTCAACTGAGTGCAGTGAGATCATATTCTGATTTCAGGCACTCCAACTGTGTACAAAGAGAGCATCTGGGAAACAGAAAAAAAAATTTAAGCTTGTTTCCTGCCTTTCCTGTTAAGTGGTATAGACTATTTGTAGGCTTCTGAGCCCCCAGGCCCTTCTGCGTTGGAGGGAAGCCTTCTAGCTTAGTTTTTTTTCTTATAACTAGCCAGTTTTCTAGTTTTAGCACTCAAATCTGTTTCTTTGATCTCAGCACTTGTTCAGAAAAAAAAAATCATCTGCTTTTACTGTACTTGTGTTTCTACCTACTTTATTTTACTTTTGCATCATCTTAAAAGTATTCAATTGTATTTATTACTGCTTGGTGTAACTCATTCTAAGCCTTTTGGTTTAAACACTTGGGCTTCGGACCAGTTGTTTTGCACTGAGAGGGTTTGTGGTCTGCACTGTAGTGGCAGAACAGGTAGCTTACATCCTTCTAGGTTGGGAACTGCTGATTGAGGGTTCAGTGTCTGTTATTCTAAAAGTGTATTAATTCTGATTTAAGCACTTGGGCTTTCAGGCCAGTTATTTTACATTAAGAGGGTTCGTGGTCTGCACTCTTGTGGGAGGAGAGGCTGGACTCTGCCCTTCTGAGCTGGAAATTTCTGGTTAAAGGCTTATAGTGCATGCATATCTGAACTGCTTCTTACTGAAGTTGGTGCGCCTTGTTTGCTGTGGCATAGACTGTATTCGGGCCTGCTGGATCTAGCTTTGTTTGTGTAACTTGAGCACTAATCCAGGCATTCTCTAAAGTATTCAATTGTATTTATTACTGCTTGGTAGTAACTTGATTAAAGTGTAGCTATCATTCTAAGTCTTTTGGATTAAGCACTTGGGCTTCAGACCAGTTGTTTTACATTAGGAAGGTTTGTGGCATGCACTGTGGTGGCAGGACAGGTAGCTTTCATCCTTCTAAGTTGGGAACTGCTGATTGAGAGCTCAGTGTCTGTTATTCTTAAAGTGTATTACCTCTGGTTTAAGCACTTGGGCTTCAGGCCAGTTATTTTACATTAAGAAGGTTCGTGGTCTGCACTCTTGTGGGAGGAGAGGCTGGACTCTGCCCTTCTGAGCTGGGAATTTCTGGTTAAAGGCTTATAGTGCATGCATATCTGAACTGCTTCTTACTGAAGTTGGTGCGCCTTGTTTGCTGTGGCATAGACTGTATTCGGGCCTGCTGGATCTAGCTTTGTTTGTGTAACTTGAGCACTAATCCAGGCATTCTCTAAAGTATTCAATTGTATTTATTACTGCTTGGTAGTAACTTGATTAAAGTGTAGCTATCATTCTAAGCCTTTTGGATTAAGCACTTGGGCTTCAGACCAGTTGTTTTACATTAGGAAGGTTTGTGGCATGCACTGTGGTGGCAGGACAGGTAGCTTTCATCCTTCTAAGTTGGGAACTGCTGACTGAGAGCCCAGTGTCTGTTATTCTTAAAGTGTATTAGTTCTGGTTTAGGCACTTGGGCTTCAGGCCAGTTATTTTACATTAAGAAGGTTCGTGGTCTGCACTCTTGTGGGAGAAGTGGCTGGACTCTGCCCTTTTTTGCTGGGAATTTCTGGTTAAAGGTTTATAGTGCCTGAATATTTGAACTGTATCTTACTGAAATTGGTACACCTTGTTTGCTGTAGCATAGACTAGATCCAGGCCTGCTGAATCTAGCTTTGTTTATATGCTTGTTGTTTGTTTGCTTGTTATTTCCCTGGAACGCTAATTCCACCTAATACGCGGCTTCTCAGTGCTTCTGTGGATCACTAGTGATATCTGCATTGCTTACTGTACTTATTTCCTTGTTTCACTTGAAAGAAAGTTACTGTTTGTCGTTTTTGCATTTAAGTTACCTGTAACACATTGCACTTAAGTTACCTGGCATTTGCACGCTAAAGCAATTATATAAGTCAGCACTAAAAATTAAAAGCACTACACCCTCACTCCCCACTGGCCCTTGTTTTCAATTATTAAGGAATTCCCAATATTATTCTAGCATGTCCAAAGGTCAGTTGTCAATCTCCTCTCCGGTCCAGCTGGTGAATCTAATCTTGAGGCAATGTTACAACTGCCTCATGTACACAGACAACCCTCTCCTCCTCCCAACAAATTCCAACACATGTGAGAGATGCAACCATATAGCCAAAATGGAGGCTAAGCTCTCTCAACTCAGTACTGGCATAACCAGTCAGGAGGAGAAGGAAACCACACTCACTACAATTCCAGTCTCACATAGACCTACCACGACAGCAAACCAAACACATAATCACACAAAACATACTGAGGCTCTAAATAAAGATCTGCCTAAGCAGCAGAGACCTCCAAAGCAGACACCCAAGCAACTGCTACCCTAAAACAAAACACGTGCAACACATATCTCACAAAGCGAGTGTGCCGAACAGTCACAGCCTTTAAGACTAAACAACACACCTGATACACTTGTAATAGGTGACTCAGGCACACTGATGTCCCGCCACCAGGCTGAACAAGGAGAGGGTCACGGTGAGCAGCCTGTCGAGCGCTAGTCGGCGATTGGCCACATAACACAAGCACTCAGGTCACTCCAAGGCAAGTACAAATATGACTCAGTCATTGTCCATGCTGGTGTGAATGACCTGAGACGTACCTCCCTGGACTACATGAAAAGAGACATAAAGGAGCTCTCTGAGCATGTAGCCCAGGCCGGTATGACCCTGACCTTGAGTAGCATCCCAAGAATGATGCCACAATATGAAGACAAGATGATCAATTTCAACAATTGGCTTAAGTACTGGTGTCATTCAAAGGGGATCCAATGCCTGTCAGCTTGGGATGATATGCTCGACAAGCCACGATGCTTTGCTAGGGACGGCTTGCACCTGTCACCGCTGGGCTTTCAGATATTGGAAAGGCTCTTGCTACCCCCATAGTGCCTTTTTTAGGCAAGGCTCAAAAGACAAACCCACCTCCATAGGTATCACAAGGGATAAGAAATTAAGAGTTATGCTACTCAACGCCAGAAGTCTAACCCTCAAGATGCATGCACTCAAAACTCTCCTTAGCATGGAGAACATTGATATCTGTGCAGTAACAGAAACCTGGTTTAGGGCTCCTGAGAGCACCCCAGCAAATTTTACATTCCTCAAAACCGAGGTGGAATCCTTCAAAGCCCCTGAGCCTGTGGAAAATACGGCCCAGACCGCAGAATCCTTTATAAATGCATTCTATGAACACCTTCAGGAATGCATGGATCATGCGATCCCAAATAAAACCAAGACCCAATCCTCCAAAGGCAGACGTCCTGTCTGGTGGACCCCAGCCATAAACAAACTATACAATAGAAGGAGAACATCGATATCTGTGCAGTAACAGAAACCTGGTTCAGGGCTCCCGAGAGCACCCCAGCACTACCAGGTTATACCTCATACCATGCTTTTCGGCCCCAAAACTTGGACTGAACCACAAAAGGAGGGGGAGTATCGATATTCATCAAAGATACCCACACCTCCAGGTTGGTGGCAAAGCACAAAGCATCAGAGACTATCCATGTGCAATTAACAGTGGATAAAACTGCCTTCCAGTTTATAGCCTGATACGGACCACCCTCCCAAACCCAGGAACCCCACTCGGCCTTTCTGAGAACAATGGAAAATATGAAGGTCTCTCCAAACACCATTATATTGGGTGACTTCAACTACCCAAACATAGACTGGGAGCATTACTCTAGCTCCAACACCCTAGCCCAAAGGTTCCTAGAATTTATAAACTCAAATGCTATGGAACAACTTGTTACCACTCCCACAAGAGGGGAAAACATACTGGACCTGATCATCTCCAACATGGGGACTCTATGCTCCAGCAATGGTAAGATCAGACCATAAACTAATCTCACTGGATATTCACATCCCGACCCCACCCCTGCCCAGAAAACCACAGTGAAAACTTCTCTAAAGCAAATTTCACACTCCTCAAAACTGAGGTGGAATCCTTTCTGTGGAAACCCAGACCACAGAATCCTTTATAAACGCATTCTATGAACACCTTCAGGAATGCATGGATCATGCAATCCCAAATAAAACCAAGACCCAATCCTCCATGTCTGGTGGACCCCAGCCATAAACAAACTATACAATAGAAGGAGGAAGCTACTACATGATAGAGCCAAATCCCAAAAAGAGAAGGCATCTCTGATCAGTATTAGCAAAAAACTACGGGCACTCATAAAATCGTCTAAAGCCATCTTCAAGAGAAAAATTGCACAGGACACTAAGGATAATCACAAGGCTTTCTTTAGTTATATTAGGAACCTGGGTGGGAATTCCCAGATATGCTCAGAATTAGTCCAAAATGACAAAAAATACATCGAACCCACAGACATTGCCAACATCCTAGCTGACAGGTTCGGCGCAAACTTCTCCCCACCCCCCACCAAAAGGGCAAATATCTATCCCAGCAGAGTGCTGCCCCCCTGACATCTCAGATGCTCAGGTAAGAGCCTCCAAAGCAAAAACACAGCATCAATGGGACCCATGAACTCCAAGAAGAGCTAAACCCAAACACAAAACTACTGTTCAATCTCAGCCTTACTACAGGATATGTGCCCAAAGAGTGGCGCACAGCAACAGTGGTCCCTCTCCATAAAGGTGGTGCCTCAACGGATCCTGGAAACTATTGCCCCATAAGCCTGACTAGCTTGGTCTGCAAAGCTATGGAAAGGATCATCATGGACCTCATAAATAAAGATATTACTTTGTTAAGGGCAGATCCTGCCTCTTAAACCTGGTTGATTTCTTTGAAACAGTCACCAAGGCCATTGACGAGGGAAGGTGGTCCACACAGCCTACCTGGACCTGGCATTATAGATAAGCTCACCAGCTTAAATATAAACCCCTATGTCACTAGATGGATTGCAAACTGACTCAAGGACAGAACCCACATGGTTAGAATTGCTGGAGCCATGTCAGACTCCAAACCAGTTACAAGTGGTGTCCCACAAGGCTCAGTCCTGGGACCTCTCTTGTTCGGTATATATTTCTCAGAGGTACAGGCCAACATGGAAGGACTGTGGCTGACCAAGTTCGCAGATGACTGCAAACTCCAGCCGACACAAGCATCCTCCAAAAGGGCCTCATAGAAACAGACAACTGGTGCCAGAGCCATGGCCTCAAGCTAAATGCCAAAAAGTGTATAGTCATCCCCTTTGGCAAAAACAAAGTGTCCACAAATTACCACATAGGTGGTAATCCATTAAGTACAGAAGAAGTAATTAGGGATCTCATTTGACAACCACATGGCCAAAGTGGTTAGAAAAACATTTTATATAGCCCACCTAATCATGAAGGGATTCACATCTAGATCAGGGGAGGTCATCGTGCCTCTTTACTCATCCCTTATCAGGCCCATAACTGAGTGCAATGCCCCTTTTGGGATGTACCTTACAAGACACCTGCAGCAACTGGAAAGACCCCAAAAGTACCTCATCAAGAGGATCAAAGGGCTGAAACAGATGCCATATGCTGCCCGGTTAAAGAAACTCTAGCTCTACTCAGTGGCATACCGCCTGTTCAGAGGCGATCTGTGCCTGACGAAAGCCATGTCCAACCTGGAATTAATGGACATGCTGCACCTCAGAAAATCCCAATCCCATCGAGAGACTTGAACCTCAGCACTGAAATAAATAGGACATGCTGGAGGGACAGATTCATAACCCAGAGGCTCCCTTCACTCTGGAATAAAATCCCAGTCCAGGTTAGGCAGAGTCCTCATTGACTCTCTTCAAGAGGAATCTTGATGAGTGGATGGGAGATCGTAGGTTTACCCCGGGTATCACTTCTGTGTCACTGTTAGACAGAGGCACAGTATACTAACCTCGAAAAAGTGCATAGCAAAATAAATTTAAAATGGGTGGCGAAAGCCAAACACACTCTGGCTAGGCTTATAAATGCCCTAGGGCAGATAGCCTAGTGTGAACCTATGAACCTATGAACATTTGAGTTGCGAACTTCACATCTAAAAAAATCCAAGTTAACACAAACCCTGTTACTCTAGCAACTTTGTACGTTTATAAGAGCAATATTTAAAATATGTCTCTATTTTTGGGCCTTTATCCCCCCCATTTTGTCGGGCTTTGTCCAGATTTCTTGCAAAAGAGGTTGAGAGGTATGCTTATTATGATAATGCTCTTGACATTTTTTTTTACTTCATATCTTTCTGTACCACCATTAATGTCACTGTCTCCTTAGTAAAATCTAGTGTCCCAGTAACATGCTTTGAAACCCAAAAACATCCCATGGCATTCATGATAGCTCCAAAACAAAGCTCCGCTATATAAAGACCTTCTTGACAACTATATCAAATATCTCAGTACTGATACTGTTTCATACTTCTTTAAATTATAATTCCTTAATGTCTCAAGGAGTACGTTCCTCTCTACCATAAAAATAATGGTCAATTCAGAAGTAAGCCTGTATAATGAAATTCTCGTATAAACAAACTTCACTAAAAAAAGAAGAAATATCAGATGTCTTCTAACAAATCCTCACTTTGCCAATGTAAAATGGATTTAAAGCTACTAAGTAAAACCCACAAGCACACCATCAAGAAATGGAAGGCCAGATATGAACTCGAGAGTCATTACAAATTATAAAGATAACCACAAGCCTTCTTCAATTACATTAAAAAACTTAGAAATTATGCATTTTACTTTACAGAACTTATTTCCAGTGGAGTTCTCAATCTGATCCCAAAGTTATTGATAACTATGCTTACAGACAAATTTGGTGCTAATTTCACTTCCCCAACCCAGTCAGATATGCCCTTCCCCCCACAGCCAACTATCTGCCCTATCCAAAACCATACCTCCCTTAGCCTCATGAGTATCCTCTATACAGTTATGGAGTGTATAATTGCTGAGCTGATAGACAATGACATAGGTGACCTATGGTGGTGATATACAAACTGTTTTGGATTTGTAAAAAGTAGTATGTGCCTACCAAACCTAGATGATTTCTTCAAAATGGTCACTTGTACCTGCTGAACCTAGATGATTTCTTCAAAAGGGTCACTGAAGTGCTGTATGAAGACTTGACAATTCATGTTATTTCATTGATCCCTCCCATTTGCTGGTATTTTAGATAAATGCTTCTGTCTTAGCATAAACCAATTTATAGTCTGCCAGATAGTCAACTGATTCTCCAGATGGGGAACTACCTGCTCTAACCAGAGGAGTGTCAACAGTGGAATTCCACAGGGCTCTGTGCTTGACCCCATCACATTCAGTATATATTTTTCAGAAGTGAAATCCCATTTCAAAGGTCTGTGGCTAAGTTGGCTGATGACTGTAAAACTGGGCACACTTGTTAAATTCCCCCTTAAACTCTCAAGATACTTCAGCAAGACCTGAACCAGATTAATGCCTGGTGTGTTTCAGTTATGATCTCATGTTAAATGACAAAAATGCATACCTTTGAAAAATACATCACATTATCCTCATCACAATTCTTGTAGCCTTCTCAAAGCAAATGCATTGATCTGGGACTTTGGTATCTGTGATTATCTTTTTTTGATAACCATGTCTTAGTTGTGTTTAGGAAGTTCTTCTACTTTGCTCATCTGATCTGTAGGAATATCTCCACTAGGTCCTATGCAGTCTTGGTCCTTCTGTACTCTTTCCTTATTAAGTGTATCCTTGAATACAGTGTCTTTTTTTGGAATGTACCTTATAAAGCACCTGAGGTAACTTAAAGGATCCCAAAGGTTTCTGCCCAAGACAGTTTTAGACTGCACAATGTAAGCTTCCCTGAATGACTAGTAACACTGTCCCACTACTCTGTCTTATACAGACTCCTTACGGGTAATGTTTGTTAATTCTTTCAAGTACTGAAAGTCCTCTACCTTTTCAACCTCTTCCACCTTTGAAGAACTCATGGTTTAACTAACACTCATGCCAAAGACCTCAATCTCCACTGTAGAATCAACAATACTTCCTGAAGTGACAGATTCATAAATCAGCACATTTTCTGCCTTTGGTATAAACTCAAAGTAGCCCCTTCCCTACATTTTAAACTAAACTTAATGGGATGGGAGCCCATAAATGCATGCCTGGAGAACATGTTAATAATCTTATCAAGGGTACCAATATAGTCTCACTGCTAAGGGGGTCAAAGTTAATCCTCGTGATAGCCCTTCAGCCATAAACTAAGTATGCTATTATGCAGTTAGTTTCAAGTATAGAGTAGAAATGGATCAACTGTCTTGCAGGGCTGCATGAGAGGTCAGAACGATAGCAGCTTATCTTAATCCGAAGTAGTACTATAAATTAGAAACAAAAGCCTATATGTTTGGAGGAAAAACAGCATCAATGGCAAAAGTGGAAAAGTACTCAGGGAGGAAAGATTAGTGATCTAAATGTAAGCAAAATATATTAGTAGAGAAACAGTAAGAAAGGCTACAGAAATACTAGGAGGTGTAGAAAAAGGCAGAATTATTGAAAACATATGTTGTCTCTATCTATATGCAATGAATATGCATTGCTTTAAGACATTTGTCATCCTCAGAATATATATCACAAGCTGTAGTATCCTGTATTTTTAATGTAGCCCTATAAATATAGGATACCCCAAGTAAATGATAACAAAGTTCACTGCATACAGGGTATACCTGGCTCATTATCTGAGTTGTCATTACCCAGTTGTTATACATAGTCAGAAGTATGCAAAAGTAAATAGTTACATTTTTTTTGAGAAGTGGAGCAACTGCAGTCACCAGGAAAGCTCTCTCTTCAGGATAATTTGTCTGAGAACTAGAAATTGTCAATACAGAAATTTTCTTTAATCCTCTGAGTGGGGTGTCCAAGAATCATGAAAAGGTGCAATCTCCTGCATTTCTGCATGTTACAGGAATAAGCCCAGAATGTTTATAATATATCTAAGACTGGAAGAAATTCAAATAGACTGTTGCTATAAGAAATTTCAGAGTTACTGTGAACAAAAAAAGAAAAGGCATATAACCACATCTTGTCTTTATGTCAGAACAAGTTATCACTGTGATTGCTAATGCTTACTTTATTAAATTAAAGAACTAAGCCAAACACTGAAGTTGGTGAGTTACATGATTCATTAGAACAAGACAGTGTTGCATGTGAAATAATTAAGTGGCAGACTACAGGTAGAATCAAATTTAATGTTAAATAAAGTCATGTGTGCAGAGAGATAATGAAATTACTTTCTCACATTTGAAACAGTATTGAAGTGTATAAAGTTGCTTGGGAAATTGAAATCATAACCTGAGTACAATGACTCTTCAGAATTTTGTCAATCTTGACAAACACGTGGAATGTGTTACAGTTAACTTCTAATGATGTGCACTTATAAGCACAGGAAATAAATATGTCAGGTCATTATTGAAGATGAGCAAATTAGGGTGCAAAATGAAACAAAAAATTTCTGTCAAAAAGACCATGTGCTCTAACAAAGTCATAAATATGAGTTGTTTGTAGATATGGTTTGTGTTGAGAATATGTATAGTAAATAATTGCATTAATTAAAACTAGAGAAAATGAACGGCTATGAAATTGGTTGGAAATCTTGTAAGAAAACGTAAAATTAATACTTGAAGTACAGTATTTAGACTAGATGTTGGTGCAAAGTGTAATGCAACGTCTACTCATATTTGAAGCACTGGGTTTGAAAGATAATAAATTGAAGTCACAACTTTATAAATTATTTTCTTATTCACGTCATCATGTAAAATGTAATGGTAAGAAAGAGCTTAAATATGAACATAAGAATGCCAAATGCAAAACTCAGTTCAAGATGGTTGATAAAACAAATGCGCCATTGATTATAGAGCACTTTGTGTTAGTTACTTTGTATAGTGCAAAGAATACACAGTGTTAATGTACATTGACTATATGAATCATACCATATGGTCTGTTAATTCACTTAGAGTATGGATATTTATTTAATGATTTAGGTTGGTGTATGAAGATTTATTAGTGACTAGTGTTACTTGTCATCATCAGACATGTTCTGTAGTGTTGTCAGAAGTTTATGCTTGAAGGAACATTCAAGCAGGTATGACAAGAAGAATCAAAAAGAGGCTAAACCACATGGAGCATAAGGGTGTAATTAAGAAAAACAATTATGCTGTAACTCTATGGGGTAAGCCTGATTACTGTGTTGCAAATCTGATAACAATTTCTATTTGTATAAATCCACAAGTTCATAATGAAAATACAAGAAAAAGATGTCTGCTTTATGCAGCTGAAGAACTGAAGTCTGCCATGCTAGAAACAAATTCATTTTCTGTGGCTGATGCAAAGAATGGATATGAGCATGTCACTAATGTTCAGGAAAGCTCCAAGCTGTGTATTTTTGATTTTTCTTTGAGAAGGTACAGATTTGAGACTTTTACTTGGCATTCTGCAAGCAATTAAAGCATTTTAGAGAGCTGATGTACAGATAATCAAGGGGCTTGGTGTTCATAGGTTCATAGGTATATACTAGGCAAATGACCACTAGGGCCATTATAAGACTAACAATTTAACCAGATCTAATTAGGTCCCCTTGTAATGCGTGCATCTATATTGGATGGGTATGTTAGGTGGTTGCTAAAAAGGTATGTAGGGGACTATGTTAGGTAGGGAATGTTTACTGCTGGTCTCTGTCTATAGGAGACATGGGACCATTCCAGGGGTGAATTTATGATTTCCCTTCCAATGTTAGATAGGGAACGTTCACCTTCTGCATCTGTCTATAGGAGACATGGAGGCCATCCCTGGGATCAATGTACAATTTCCCATCAAATGGTTAAGGTTACATTTAAATAGGGTTAGGGGCTCTGCTTCACATGGATAGAAGTCTATTCTAGATCATGATGTTCTTTTGTGACTCATATCTGCCTCACCAACATGTTCTAGTTAGGTCACAAGCAAACTTTAAATATCTGGATCTAGTGTTTCTGGTGCTGTTCATTTTGTGGATGTGTAAAAGCACCATCAGGACTGGATCAAAGAATGCCTTATATGCTAATCACAGATCACCTCTCAACAACCTGTAGGGGACAGAGTATAGACACACGACTCTAAGGCAATCTGTATAGAGTAATGTGGTAATACCCTTGATTCTCTTGGCAAATAACCTCTGTGGGTATTCCAACTGTTACACAGGCCTAGTCAGATACACACCAAAGGGGGCACTGTACTCAATGATGGGTCTGATAAGGGCTGTGTAGCATAGTACTATAATTTCCTTTGACCTGGATGCCATACCTTTACTTATAAGTTGGGCAATGTAGAATGATTTTCTTTCCACCTTGGCTATGTATTGATCAAAAATCAGATTATTGTCTACATATATTTCAAGATCGCTTATTGCCACAATTCTTAGGGGTGTCTAATCAATGGAGTGATTTGCCTGTGCTGACATTTTCCCAAAATACACTGAAATGCACTTCTTTGCATTGAGTTTTAATTCATGGCTTTGGCACCGGTCATTTGTCTTCTTGCAGGATGTTGGTGCCATGGGGAGAATTTATGATAGCTCCCAATTTGTAGTTATCTGTGAAATTGCTGAGATACAAGTCCTTGATATTAGCCTTAACCTCCAAGAAGAAGATGCCAACCAAGACTTGCCTGGCATAGAACCCTGTGGTAGTCCTCTGGTGATCTGCCTCTTGGTGGAGGTGATCTGTGCAGCAGCAAACATCTAGAAAGCAAATTTTCCACTGCAGAACAGTCCATAAAACTGTACCCTGAAAGACAGCAATATAGAGCAATTACTCTGCACCCCGACAAGTTTAGAGCAATTAGCTGGGCATAAAGTGACAATACCTACAGATTTAGTAGAATTCAGTATTGTGTAAACATTAAACATTAAAGTCAGTAGAATTTAGTACTATTTAGCATAATCTACCCCAACAAAGCACCCTTATGTATCTGCCCCAACAAAGCACCTTTAATAGCATTCTAACCTCAGTACACCACTCCTTCTAGCTCATAAATCAAAGGGCTGGACAATATGGATATGCAATTTTCTAACTTCTCTGTGGCCTGCTTGGTGGATATGGGCATCTTGAGACAATGTAGCAATTGTCTCATGTTTACTGACAATCATTTAATCCTTAAAGAAGCAGACACAGTATGCGAGAGGTGTACTTTCACAATGTTACTGGAGGCTAAACTCTTGCATACAAGCATATATCAGGTTGTTGCAACCATATACACAACACCCACCTCACATAGCACATAACACACGCACAGAATAACATATGGTGAGACACTTAAAAGCAGTCTTCCTAGACAAAAAGATTGCCTAGACCACCTGTTGTCAAAGCTATACCTCATGAAGCCCAACAGCACTCAGAAAAAGCACCAACATACTGTCACTCTTAGTGGAGTCCCATACACTAAGCCCTAAGGTAAGCAAACACACTTGCCAGGACTCTCATCAGAGGGGACTCCATTTTAAGACATACTGATTCCCCTCTAACCAGGCTGAACAAGGAGAAGATCACTGTTAGTTCTTATCTGGAGCCAGGATCCACTAAATCATGCCTGCAGTTATGCCACAGGTACCAGCATGATTCCATCATAGTCCACGTAGGTATAAATAACCTGATATATACCACCTTGGACTATATGAAGAGAGATAGTATGGAGCATTCAGACTGTGTCTCAGGCTATTATGAGCCTAGCATTGAGCAGAATATTCCAGAAACACTGTAGCAAAACACAGATTCCGACCAGCCCACAGTCAGCCCAAGAAATCCACAGCTTGTCCAGGGATAAAAGCGGTTTATTGAAAATCAACAAAGATAAATCCAAAACAAAAGGGTTAAGCGCTTTCATCTGATATCCAGACTTCCTCAGAACCCCAAACAGTTGTGACAAAACCATTTAAAAACCTTTTTTGGCGCCAAAAACCAAGTTCACATTTAAAGATACAAACTCCCAATACTCGTTCAACAGGTAATAAATAAATAAACTCAGAAATAAAACAAAAATAAAACAAAAAATAGAAAATAATAAATAATAAATAATCATATTCCACTCAATCAAAAAACATACAATATAATATAAATATATATACAAATGTAAATCAGGTGATGTATTATAAACCCAATACTAAAATACAATAATGTAATAAAAAATTACAGTAATGTAATAAAAAATTACAACTGTGGAGTTGAATATCAACTTCCTTCAAGCCAAAATTAAAAAAGGCTTGATACTGATGAAATCATTGATACCAGGAAATCGTGTGGCATCCATTAAAATTTGCCATTTAGCTCCTTTCATAGCAAGCAAGGCTTTCCAGTTTCCCCCAAAAGGGGAAACATCCATGGTATCAATAATGGAAAATTTGAACCTATGTGTGTCACCATAAGAAGAAATGTGCCTATAGAGTGTGTTCTTGGAATCCTTCTTTTTGATCTTATAAAGATGTTCATAAATACGTTTTCTAAAGTGCCTCTCCGTTTTCCCTATATAATATACTGAGCAGGCCAAACATGTTGCGATGTAAACAACATTCATGGTGTTACAATTTTATAATCTGCCAACCTAATACTGTCATCTTCCCTGATGGCATCACACTGCCTACAACATCCACATTTCCTTGTCCTTCCATATTTGTGTTTAATATGAGTCCTCATCTCAGGTAGACTCTTGATGTTAGGTCCAGTCTTAAAAACAAAACTAGGTCTCTTTCCCAAAATTTCTTCTAAATCATGGTCAACACTAATCAACTTCCAATGCTCACAAATAATGTTCTTGATATATTGAACAAAAGGTGAATGTTAGAACACACACTCTCTGCCTGTTTTCTGTATTAAAACCTTCCCTACTCTTCATAAGGGAACCCACACCCAAAATAGGGGGGTATCTATTACCCCATTCACCTTTGACATAAAATACAATATCGTCCAATAGTGAACTAGGGTACCCCCTATCAAGGAACATAGATTTGATAAAATCAATTTCCTTACACATAATGTCTCTATTAGAAGACATGTGGGGCTGCCCTGATGCATTGTCCCTTAAAAACGTTCTTAAAAACGTATCTAGGATGGTTACTACTGTATTGTAAGTAGTCATTAGAAAATGTTTCCTTTCTAAAGATACGGGACACAAACTCTTCATCTGAATGACTAATGAAAAGGTCCAAATAGGCAATACCACCTGTGTCAAACTGATAAGTGAACTTCAGAAAATCTGTAGTTTGATTAATATACTCAATAAAAAGGGGGGATCCGATTGGTGGGACCGTTCCATAAAATAAATAAATCATCCAAATACCTACTGTAATACACCACATGGGAAAAAAATTCACTAGGGAACAAAAATTTTGTTTCCCACTCTAACATAACCAAGTTGGCAAAGATGGGGGCACAAGAAGCCCCCATCACCACACCTCTCTTTTGCCTGTAATATTCCCCTTCAAATTGAATAAAATTGTAGTCCAATACCAATGCCATCATATCAACAATGAGACAAACTCGGTCTCAATTGAAGTCGGAATATTGTCTAAGACTATTGCTGAAAAATTCAAGACCTATATCCCTCGGGATACAGGAAAAAAGATCAACTACATCGATGGTCATAAATGTTAACCCCTTTCTCCACAGGTTTGATGTCAATCGGCCTAAAAATGACCAAGAGTCCTTGACGAGGTGTGGTATCTTTTCATATAGCGGTTTAATCCATCTGTCAATAACAACCCCTATGGGGTAGGTTTTAGAACGACTACCAGAGACAATGGGCCTGAAAGGGGGCTGGGAGATACATTTGTGGACTTTAGGTATACCAAAGAATGTGGCCAGAACAGGATATTCAACCTTTAAAAATTCATAAATATCCTTGGTGATCCTCTGGTCCAAAAAATATTCTTCGATAGCTAAATCTATCCTTTTATGTCCTATATTAATTTTGTTCAAAGATACCAACTCATAATTACCAGATTGTAAAATAATGTTGGTCATAGCATTGGCATAATCGACACTTTTGAAAAACACAATCCCGCCCCCTTTGTCAGGCTTCATGACACGAATATCTCTGTTAGAAATAAAAAAGTCCAAACATTTACGTTCGTCCTCTGTTAAATTATCGACATATTTGTTGGAACAGTCCAACTTCTTAGTTTTGGTAAAACTATATAAATCTTGACAAACCATTTTCTCAAAATTGGACACCTGTGAGTGCGAAACTGGAATGAAAGTACTCCTTTTCACTAATCTAGTACTAGGGGTTATGTTTTGATCCTCAATAGCCTGTTTAAACTGCAGGGCTAAATTCAACCGTCTACAGTACAACTTCACCTCTTTTATAACGTCTACTAAATTAAAATGCACTGTTGGGATAAATTTGGTTCCCTTGGTAAATAGCTGAAACATTTCATGAGTAATGTGAAGATCTGTATAGTTGAAAATATTAAACCCATGATAGGAATGGATAATTCTGTTCTTTTTAAAACTAGTTTCTTGATGGAAAGTATTACTCGCCCTGTCCTGGATTAAGGTGTCAGATGCTTCCGAAGCTTCTAAAACGACTGAACCATCTAAAATCAAGGGGGAGGGAGTGGTAATCCCTCTGGACAAATGTCCGAAAGGATAATCCACCTCTGCAATACATATTCTATAATCTACAGGGTCCTTAGTTACCATCTCCTGTTGTGTGTTGAATATTATCTTTTGGGTGCTGGAAAAAATCCCCCCCCCCTGAAAATTTGACTCATGATCAGTTTGCCTATCTCCTTGAAACACTTTTCTCCCCCCCCCTGTCTTTTCTATCTAAAGGCCAAACATATGCTCTGTTGTTTTGATAAATTTCTAAGTCCCTTGATATTTTTCTACATTTCCTGGAAAAAATGTCATTAGCTTTCTGCTCAGCTGAAGTAAATTGTTTGTTATATAACTCGTTCCATTGATGAAAAGAAACATCATTAATAATTTCATTGTTCATTTTCTCAACCCCATTAACTAAAACAGACAATTTTTCATCGTGAATCTTGATTAACAAATTCATATAATCAAAACCATAACCATCAAACAATTTGTTAAAAAGATTCTTAGTAGAATCACTGTATTCAACTCCCAAAGGTAATTTGAAAAACCGAAGCCCTTTGGGAACAATATTTAAAGTCAAACATCTAGTCAAATAAGCAATGTCTATTTTAATACTTTTAATAGTCAATAACTTCTTCCCCATATCGAAAATGGTGTCTCTAATATTTCCATTAAATCGACTACTGGGTCATCTCCTTTGACTTCTGTCAGGTTGGTTGTTGATACTACAAAATTCAAAATTGTCTGCTAAAAAATTCTCTAAACAGTCAGTACTGGTTGTCCTAATAACCCCAAAACGATCTTTCATAGGAGGGCCAGGGTTATCGGAAGGTTTCTTGGTCAGACCATGGGGTGGGAAAACACCCCCAAGGTCCTGTGTTACATGTTCAACGACTTTATTGTTATTGTTTTGAAAATTAGACGTACCTGAATAAGATCTTGTAGCCATAGGACGTCTAGGTCGAGCACCGAGACGTTCCACCTCGTCTCGGACGTGGAACATACTAAAATCAAAAGTGAAATCCTGTTTGTTGTGATTAACATGATGAAAACAGCTATTGCCACCTTCACCCTTAGACCTACCTCCCTCAGTTATGTTTAAACGAGAGGTAGGGACATCGCACCCATTCTGTTGTAGTCCATTAGGAATGTTAAATTGAGAACTCGTATCTGCCGGTGTGTTGAGAACGCGCCCATTCTGTTGTTGTCCATTAGGAATGTTAAATTGAGAACTCGTATCTGCCTGTGTGTTGACAAACCCATTCTTAGGGCTAGAACTGTATAGCCATTAGGCTTCCCGGCAGTTTTGGAACTAGAAATGATGTTACCATCAGGCCCAAACCCTTTAGGCGAGGCAAAAGTACGTTCAACTATACCAATCAGACGAGATACCTCGTCCTTTAGTGTCAACATCTCTGCCCGAATTTCAGATATCTCATCCCTGCACGATGAAGCCGGTAAATCACAAGGCTGGCTGTCCATGGCAAACAACAACTTAAAATCCAGAAACACTGTAGCAAAACACAGATTCCGACTAGCCCACAGTCAGCCCAAGAAATCCACAGCTTGTCCAGGGATAAAAGCGGTTTATTGAAAATCAACAAAGATAAATCCAAAACAAAAGGGTTAAGCACTTTCATCTGATATCCAGACTTCCTCAGAACCCCAAACAGTTGTGACAAAACCATTTAAAAACCTTTTTGGTGCCATAAACCAAGTTCTCATTTAAAGATACAAACTCCCAATACCCAGTCAACAGGTAATAAATAAATAAATTCAGAAATAAAACAAAAATAAAACAAAAAATAGAAAATAATAAATAATAAATAATCATAATCCACTCAATCGAAAAACATACAATATAATATAAATATATATACAAATGTAAATCAGGTGATGTATTATAAACCCAATACTAAAATACAATAATGTAATAAAAAATTACAGTAATGTAATAAAAAATTACAACTGTGGAGTTGAATATCAACTTCCTTCAAGCCAAATTTAAAAAAGGCTTGCTACTGATGAAATCATTGATACCAGGAAATCGTGTGGCATCCGTTAAAATTTGCCATTTAGCTTCTTTCATAGCAAGCAAGGCTTTCCAGTTTCCCCCAAAAGGGGAAACATCCACGGTATCAATAATGGAAAATTTGAACCTATGTGTGTCACCATAAGAAGAAATGTGCCTATAGAGTGTGTTCTTGGAATCCTTCTTTTTGATCTTATAAAGATGTTCATAAATACGTTTTCTAAAGTGCCTCTCCGTTTTCCCTATATAATATACTGAGCAGGCCAAACATGTTGCGATGTAAACAACATTCATGGTGTTACAATTCCCTGTCCTACATCTCACATGTGTCCTTTTATAATCTGCCAACCTAATACCATCATCTTCCCTGATGGCATCACACTGCCTACAACATCCACATGTCCTTGTCCTTCCATATTTGTGTTTAATATGAGTCCTCATCTCAAGTAGACTCTTGATGTTAGGTCCAGTCTTAAAAACAAAACTAGGTCTCTTCCCCCAGATTTCTTCTATATCATGGTCAACACTAATCAACTTCCAATGCTCACAAATAATGTTCTTGATATATTGAACAAAATGTGAATAAGTTAGAACACACACTCTCTACCTGTTTTCTGTATTAAAACCTTCCCTACTCTTCATAAGGGAACCCACACCCAAAATAGGGGGGTATCTATTACCCCAATCACCTTTGACATAAAATACAATTTCGTCCAATAGTGAATTAGGGTACCCCCTATCAAGGAACATAGATTTGATAAAATCAATTTCCTTACACATAACGTCTCTATTAGAAGACATGTGGGCTGCCCTGATGCATTGTCCCTTAAAAACATTCTTAAAAACGTATCTAGGATGGTTACTACTGTATTGTAAGTAGTCATTAGAAAATGTTTCCTTTCTAAAGATACGGGACACAAACCCTTCATCTGAATGACTAATGAAAAGGTCCAAATAGGCAATACCACCTGTGTCAAACTGATAAGTGAACTTCAGAAAATCTGTAGTTTGATTAATATACTCAATAAAAAGGGGGATCCGATTGGTGGGACCGTTCCATAAAATAAATAAATCATCCAAATACCTACTATAATACACCACATGGGAAAAAAATTCACTAGGGAACAAAAATTTTGTTTCCCACTCTAACATAACCAAGTTGGCAAAGATGGGGGCACAAGAAGCCCCCATCGCCACACCTCTCTTTTGCCTGTAATATTCCCCTTCGAATTGAATAAAATTGTAGTCCAATACCAATGCCATCATATCAACAATGAGACAAACTCGGTCCCAATTGAAGTCGGAATATTGTCTAAGACTATTGCTGAAAAATTCAAGAGCTATATCCCTCGGGATACAGGAAAAAAGATCAACTGCATCGATGGTCATAAATGTTAACCCCTTTCTCCACAGGTCTGATGTCAATTTGCCTAAAAATGACCAAGAGTCCTTGATGAGATGTGGTATCTTTTCATATAGCAGTTTAATCCATCTGTCAACAACAACCCCTATGGGGTAGGATTTAGAACGACTACCAGAGACAATGGGCCTGAAAGGTGGCTGGGAGATACATTTGTGGACTTTAGGTATACCAAAGAATGTGGCCAGAACAGGATATTCAACCTTTAAAAATTCATAAATATCCTTGGTGATCCTCTGTTCCAAAAAATATTCTTTGATAGCTAAATCTATCCTTTTATGTCCTATATTAATTTTGTTCAAAGATACCAACTCATAATTACCAGATTGTAAAATAATGTTGGTCATTGTGTTGGTGTAATCGACACTTTTGAACAACACAATCCCGCCCCCTTTGTCAGGCTTCATGACACGAATATCTCTGTTAGAAATAAAAAAGTCCAAACATTTACGTTCATCCTCTGTTAAATTATCGACATATTTACTGGAACAGTCCAACTTCTTAGTTTTGGTGAAACTATATAAATCTTGACAAACCATTTTCTCAAAATTGGACACCTGTGAGTGCGAAACTGGAATGGAAGTACTCCTTTTCACTAATCTAGTACTAGGGGTTATGTTTTGATCCTCAATAGCCTGTTTAAACTGCAGGGCTAAATTCAACCGTCTGCAGTACAACTTCACCTCTTTTATAATGTCTACTAAATTAAAACGCACCGTTGGGATAAATTTGGTTCCCTTGGTAAATAGCTGAAACATTTCATGAGTAATGTGAAGATCTGTATAGTTGAAAATATTAAACCCATGATAGGAATGGATAATTCTGTTCTTTTCAAAACTAGTTTCTTGATGGAAAGTATTACTCGACATGTCCTGGATTAAGGTGTCAGATGCTTCTGAAACTTCTAAAATGACTGAACCATCTAAAATCAAAGGGGAGGGGGTGGTAATCCCTCTGGACAAATGTCCGAAAGGATAATCCACCTCTGCAATACATATTCTATAATCTACAGGGTCCTTAGTTACCATCTCCTGTTGTGTGTTGAATATTGTATTTTGGGTGCCGGAAAAAATCTCCCCCCCTGAAAATTTGACTCATGATCGGTTTGTCTATCTCCTTGAAACAATATAAAACTTATAAAAGGACACATGTGAGATGTAGGACAGGAAATTGTAACACCATGAATGTTGTTTACATCGCAACATGTTTGGCCTGCTCAGTATATTATATAGGGAAAACGGAGAGGCACTTTAGAAAACGTATTTATGAACATCTTTATAAGATCAAAAAGAAGGATTCCAAGAACACACTCTATAGGCACATTTCTTCTTATGGTGACACACATAGGTTCAAATTTTCCATTATTGATACCGTGGATGTTTCCCCTTTTGGGGGAAACTGGAAAGCCTTGCTTGCTATGAAAGAAGCTAAATGGCAAATTTTAATGGATGCCACACAATTTCCTGGTATCAATGATTTCATCAGTATCAAGCCTTTTTTAATTATGGCTTGAAGGAAGTTGATATTCAACTCCATAGTTGTAATTTTTTATTACATTACTGTAATTTTTTATTACATTATTGTATTTTAGTTTTGAGTTTATAATACATCACCTGATTTACATTTGTATATATATTTATATTATATTGTATGTTTTTCGATTGAGTGGAATATGATTATTTATTATTTATTATTTTCTATTTTTTGTTTTATTTTTGTTTTATTTCTGAGTTTATTTATTTATTACCTGTTGAACGAGTATTGGGAGTTTGTATCTTTAAATGAGAACTTGGTTTTTGGCGCCAAAAAAGGTTTTTAAATGGTTTTGTCACAACTGTTTGGGGTTCTGAGGAAGTCTGGATATCAGATGAAAGCGCTTAACCCTTTTGTTTTGGATTTATCTTTGTTGATTTTCAATAAACCGCTTTTATCCCTGGACAAGCTGTGGATTTCTTGGGCTGATTGAGCAGAATATTGCCATCACAAAGGATGATGCCACAGTATGAGCAAAAATGATTGATTTCAACAACTGATTGTCTTTTTAGTGTCATTTAAGGGGATCCAATATTTGTCAGTTTGGGTGGACATGTTGCTTTGCCAAGGATAGTCTTCACCATTCCCCTCTAGGCTTTCAAATATTGGTTAAAACTTTATCCACCACCATACTGTCTTTCTTAGGGAATGCCAAATTGAAAAATCTACTGACATAATAAAATCAACTCAATTCAGTCTAAATATAAAATTCACTCCCTCCAAGCCCGCTTCACATTTCAGAATATAGACATCTATGCAATTACTGAGACATTCTTTAAAGTGGCAGACAATATCCTTGCAGTACACAGTTTCAGTACCTTCCACACTTTTAGACATTAGCTGCACAGACAAGGACTAAAGCAGGAGGTGTCTCAATATAAATTGATATCAAGCATACCTCTACGGTGATCAAAGATAATGACATGGAATTCCTCCACCTTCAGATCACCATAGACAAAATCTCATACCATATCTAAGCCAACTATAGGTCACTCTCCATGTCCCAAGAAGCCGACAATGCATACTTAGACCTACTGGAAACACATACCATCCAACCTGACACCTCTCCACAGACTGGGAATCCTAGATGATGAAGGTGTTTTTAACGAGGCTTTAGAATAAAGGATTGGTTTCAAAAGCTGCTTTCTTTGTTTGGAGTCTAACACATTGGTATCCAGTTGTATTCAGAAGGAGTGGAGAGGGGAGGTGTTGTTGAGAATTTTTTGGGAATCCAAGATAACCTCAAATCCACAGGCACATATATTCTTGGACTACATAAATACAAACACCCTTGTTCAAATACTGAATATGCCCACTAGAGGTCTCCAACATACTGAACCTAATAAAATTAAAAAAATTAAATTCAAAGAAACTTTATTGTCATTTAGGAAAACAAGTGCTACCTAAATGAAATTTTGAGTGTCACCTCTTTTACAGGAGAAAACAAACACAAAAAGACAGACATGATAGGTATTAGAAAATAACCAAAACTGTAGAACAAAACTAAATATCTAAGTAGCTGTCGCACATGCTTGTACACTGTTTATTACATTGGACAACACTGACTATTAGGTAAGTAACACATGAAAAGAAAATACACTATACACAGAGGTGAGATTGAGTGATATTGCAAGTAAGGAAATGACAGGAATTGCACTTAAATGAGAATATATTAATTTTAGTGTGCAATAAATAAATAGAATTACTGCATGGGAAAAAAAGAAAACGAATGAGAGAGTAACAATCTGTTATAGTGTTTTTACATTCAGATTTATGTCTGCATTAATAAGTCTTATTGCAGTTGGATAAAAAGTGTTCATGAATCTGGAGGTCCTGCAGCATATACTCCGTAACCTTCTAAAAGAAGAAAGTTTAGTGAGCCAACCATAGGCTGGATGAGGTGTCACTCAGTATTTTGCGGGACCTCTTTCTACATCTCAGTTCAAACAGCTCCTGTAAGCTAGGAAGACTAGTGCCCGTGATCTTTTCTGCTGTTCTCATTATTCTTTGCAGCTTCTTCCTTTCGGCCATTGTGCTGTAACCGAAACATACAGTGCAGTTGCTGGTGATAATGCCCTTGATGGCTCCGCTATAGAAGGTAATTAGAGCATTCATAGAGAGCTTTGCTTTTCTCAGCCTTCTTAGGAAGTGTAGTCACTGGTGGGCTTTTTTAATTAGCTGGCCTGCATTTGTATTCCAAGAAAGATCCTCTGATATATGTACCACAAGAAACTTTGTAGCTTGGACTCTCTCCACTTCTTCACCATTGATCTTGAGGGGCAGGTGCATGCATGGCAGAGCTATTTCTGAAGCCAATAATTATTTCTTTTGTTTTACTGATGTTCAGGTCCAAATTGTTGCTATTACACCATTCAGTCAGGGAGTTGACCTCATTCCTATGCCCACTCTCGTCATCAACACTTATGAGTCCCACCACTGTGGTGTCATCTGCAAATTTGATGATGTGGTTATTTCTAGCTATCGCAGAGCAATCATGGGTAAGGATTGTGAACAGTAGAGACTCAACACACAACCCTGAGGTACTCCAGTGTTTATTGTAATTCTCCCTGAAGTGTTCTTAACAGCACAGGCCCTTTGTGGTCTTCAAGTCAGGAAATCAAGAATCCAGTTGCACAGCCCTTTATTTATGCCAAGGTTGATTAGCTTTTCTATAAGTTGCAATGGAATCACCATATTGAATGCCAAGCTGAAATCTATGAACAACAGTCTGGCATAGTTGTTCTTCTCTTCAAGATGTTCCAATGTGAGGTGAAGTGCCACTGAAATGGCATCAGCAGTTGATCTGTTTGCCCGGTAGGCAAACTGCAGTGGGTCAATGGATTGGGGTAGTACTGTAGTCAAATGCCTTTTAATCAGTCTTTCAATGCATTTCATTACATTTGATGTAAGGGCCACTGGCCTGTAATCATTTAGGCAGGTGGGGTTGGCTTTTTTGGCCAGAGGGATTAAGTTGGTAACTGAAGCATGCTGGTACTTTTTCCTGGACAAGCAAGGTACTGAAGATGTCCGTCAGGACTATGCTCAGCTGGTCTGCACAACCTTTCAATACTTTCCCCAGAATGTTATCAGGGCCAGCAGCCTTCCTGAGGTTCACTTTCCTCAGTTAGTTCCTTACAGCCACAGCACTGAAGTTAAGTACTGCCTCCTTTTGGTCATTGAGAAGCTTTACAGCCTCCAGGTTGTTTTGCTCTTCAAACCTGCCATAAAATGTGTTTAGATAATCCAGAAATTCAGTGCTATCATCGCACTGAGCAAACTTGATCTTGTAGTCAGTTACCTGTTGAATGTCATGCCACAGGCTTCTTGAGTCTTTCCCATCCTCAAAGCATCCTTGTATCCTCTTTCTATGCTCCCTCTTGGCCTCCTTGATACACTTTTTAGATTAGCCCTTGCCACACTTAGACCCTTCTTATCCTTTGCCCTGTAAACAGTGCTTCTTGCTTTCAGCAACTCATACACCTTGCTGTTTAGCCATAGTTTTTGGTTGGCTCTTACCTTAATATTTTTGATGTTCATTACATCCGTAATACATTTGGATATGTAAGCCATAGTTGTCTCAGTATATTCATCTATGTTCACCAGATTGTTCACCATGGCTGCCTCCCTGAAGACATCCCAGTTTGTGGTTTCAAAGCAGTCCCTGAGACTTTCCATGGCTCCTTCATGCCAGGCCCTGATTTGTTCCACAATGGGCTTATTTCTGATCAAGAGAGGTTTGTAAGATGGTATTAGGTTTATGGAGATGTGATCGGAGCCACCCAGGTTTAGTTGTTGTACAGCTCTCTATACTCACATATATGGCAGAGTGCTGCACCCCTCCCCCCTCAATGTCTTATTCTCCCTGGTAAGGGACGGCCATAAAGTGGTCTACTTCAGAATTAAAGTCAACTCCGTAATCGCATTAAAACCAGTAACAGTTGGGAACTACACCAAAGCAAATTACCTTTTATTAAGTGCTGTTTTTTCAAAATTCAATGTCCCTCCAAACTCTGAGAACAAAGCAGCCTATTCTAAACTGCTCTCAGAAACCATGACAATAGCTGTATAAAGGCTGCTGTACCTACTAGAAGTAAGCCCAGGACTAGCCTCCGAAACAAACTGTTCTGGTGACATCCCAAATTAAACAGGATATATAAGAAAAAGGAAAAAATATGGCAAAAATCAGGAAGGGTAGTTCCTTTAAAGATAAAAACTCTTACATCAAACTAAATAGGCACCTAACAGAGCTAATTAGGCCAAGCAAAGCCATCCCAACTTTGAGGTTAAGATAGCCTCCCAGGTGAAAGATAATCTTAAGACCTTCTTCAGATATGTTGGAAACGTTGAAGACAGCACACATCATTGTGCTGAACTGGTGGTTAATGATGCCACATTCACAGTGGCTATATAGTGAACCTGGTGGTGGACAAATTCAGCTATAACTTTATTCCCCCACTCACCCCCAACCATCCCCCAAAAATAACCCTTCCCACTATAACTAGGGAGCATATACTGGCTGCGCTCACTAAAGCCACGAACATGGCCTCACTGTGGCCAGAAAACATCCCAGGATGCCTCCTGAATAGTCTAAGATACAACTTATCAGGACCACTGGAGCCATTATTTAACTATAGTCTTAAAACAGGCTTTGTGCCATGTGAATGGAGAACTGTGACAGCCATCCCATTTCATAAGAGAGGACCTTCAACAGATCCAGAAAACTACAGACCCATTAGTCAGACTAACCTTATTTGCAAAGCCATGGAAAGAATTATAATGAAAATTTTCAGCAAGGACATAGGAGACCTCCAGACACTGGATCCATCCCAGTTTGGTTTTGCCATAGGAAAAGATCATGCTTACTGAATTAGGTGGACTTCTTTGAAAAGGTCACTAAAGCAATGTATGAGGAGAAAATGGTATATACTGCCTACCTAGATCGGGCTAAAGCATTTGATATAATAACCCATGTGGGCCTTGCCAAAAAATGTATGAAACTTGACATAAACCCCTTTATAACACATTGGATAGCTAGCTGGCTCACTGATAGGACCCAGGAGGTTAGAATCAGTGAGGCCACCTCCACAAGGAGGCTGGCTCCCAGTGGAGTCCCATAGGGCTCTCTGCTAGGCCCATTCCTCTTTGGCATCTACTTCTCGGATGTCAAAGTCAATGTCAAAGGTCTTTGGCTAACCAAGTTCACAGATGATTGCATACTGGGAGCAGTCATATCCCCCCAAGATGAGAATACCCTTCAGGATGGTCTAACATAGGCACATCATGTTGCCAAAGCTATGGCTTTAAACTCAATACCAAGAAATGCATTATAGTATATTTTAGGAAATCTGCCACCCCAGTTTACTATGTCATCAATAAAACACCCCTAAGAGTTGATTCACTAGGTAGGTATCTGGGAACACATGTAGATAGTAACTTAGCCTTTGACCAACATGTGTTCAAGCAAGTAATAAAATCCTGTTTTGCTCAACTTATACGGAAGGACATGGCATCTAGGTCCAGAGAGATCATCATACCATTGTATTTGACCCTCATCAGACCCATCATAGAGTATAATTCCCACTTTGGTATGTACCTGACTAGACACATGCAGAAACTTGGAATGTCCACAAACGTTCCTTACAAACACAAGACAAGGAGTAAACATAATGTCCTACACTAATTGCCTCAAAGCCTTGTCTCTTTACTTGGTGTCATACAAATTTTAGTTTGCCTAGGATACAAGGCATCCCTGGACCCTGTTTTGATTAATCTTTTGCACATCTGCAAAACAAACAGCATCAGAAGTACCAGATTAAAAGTCTTAAATTTGCCTTGCGACATAAATAGGACACTATCGAGAGACAAATATGTTTCTCAGAGAATTCCCATTCTCTGCAACAGGCTACCCATCCATGTGAAGCAGAGTTCCACCTATCCCTATTTAATCACAACTTGGACCAATGGATGGGTAATTGAAATTCACCCCTGGTCTGGTGCCTATGTCCCTGATGGACACAGACAGTCAGTAAATCACTCCCTTTTTAAATCAAATGTGTGGCTAACATGGCTAGGGTTATAAGGGCCCTAGTGGTCATTAGCACAGTATACATCTATGAATTTATGAACTTAATCCTAACTAATTTGGTCCTATCTGTAAACCAGCTATTAATCCATTGAGTTATGTATGGAGTTGTGCCTATTTTGGTGAGTTTATCTACAATACCTGTGTTGAATATTATATCAAATGCCTTAAGAAGATCTAGGTATGTGGTATGCACCATTTCCCTTCATCTATTGCCTTGGTTATCTTCTCAAAAATGTCTACCAGGTTGAGTAGGAATCTCCTTCCCCTGACAAAACCAAACTGTGATGGGTCCAGTGTCTGTAGGTTGCCAGTGTCTTTGTTGATCATTTCCATGATAATTCATTTAATGGCTTTGCATATTAGACTAGTTAAACTAATAGGTCTGTGGTTTCTGGTGATGGTTTATGATCCAACCTTGTGAAGGGGATAACAGTTGCCTTCTTCCATTCCCTTGATACATAGCCTGTTTTGAGGCCATATTTGAAAAGTGCCTTAAGTGGTCCTGCTAGGTCATGCTTGAAACTAATTAGGAGGCATCCTGGGATATTGTCAGGCCCCAATGAAGCTGTGTTTTTAGCCTTAACAAGCACCATCGGGGGTTATGCTAGTAGGGATTTCGAGTCAGGGTGAAGTTTGAGCTGAATTTGTTAGCCAGCATGTTTGCTGTGTCACTCTGTGCAGTGAAGGTGGTACCATTTACTACCAGTTCAGTACACTGCAGCATGTTACTTTTGAGATTTTGGACATAGCTGTAGAGGGCTTAGTGGTTGATTTTGGACTGAGAGGCAATCTTGACCTCATAATTGGCCTTGTTGGATTTAATCTGTCATCTTAGTTTCCTCTTTAGTTTAATTAGTGAGCTCTTGTCATTATGAAAGTCATTCTTTCTGATTTTAGCTATGACTTTTTTCCTTTTGTTATATACCCTGTTAAAATTATTAGTCTGCCAGTGTAGCTTGTTTTTTTTTTTGGGGGGTTTGTTTTGGACTTCTGGTAGGTGCAACAGTGTATGCAGCCAATTACATATCTGTACAGTGTTTCTGTGAACAGTTCTGCATGGACTGTTGTGAAATTAGTTAGGTGGAGCATTGAATTTCAACAAATTGTTGCTTAATAGGATGCAGTTTGCTTTAGAATAGATCCTAAATGTAACAGGTTTTGCTGGGTTTTCCAAGCTGATTTTTTATTTTGAGGGAGACAGCTTTGTGATCTGACCTTACCAATGAGGACATTATACAGGGGGGGGGGGGGTACAACACTTTTCCATACTGGTGAGGAGTAGGTGCAGTATGTCTGAACCTTTGGTTGGTGTGCACACTAACTGATCAAGGGCATTTATGTTAATGAAGTCCAGGAAATGTTTTGCCTGCAAGTTGGAGGCATTGTATGCTACCCTGTCTAGTGACAGGAGATTAGTCTCCCATGAATAGAGTGTCTGGTGGGATGGAGAGTGCCTCCAGTAGATCTCGATAAGAGTTGTGGGATTCTTGTGACATAGATGGTGACCTATAGCTTGCTAAGATATGGTAATGGAATCTATGCAGGGTGATTTGCACTGGATGAATTCAAGGGTGACATCCTGTTTAACCAACCTTGAAGTATGTAACCTATATGGTTTGTGAGGAGTACTATGTGGGGAAGACAATCAGAGCCCTTAGACAAAGAATATACCAACACAGTTATGATATACAAAAAAACAAAGACAATAATTCTTTATATAAGCACATAAAGGCACACCGACACACTCCTTCAAATTTTTTGTATTAGAACAAGTAGATGTGGGTCTGCGAGGGGAGCCTGATGATGACTTCCTTGAATATTTAGAGCTCAAGTGGCAGATTAAATTGAATGCATGTCAACCACCTGGGCTCAATGACAAGATTTCTATCAGTTCTGTACTAAAACTAAAAACAGCCTTTTATGTGATTTTATTAAGATTTTTGTTTTGAGCCATGCTGTAATATATAATATAATTTTTTTATGTGGCTGGTAGGGGTCTATGGTTTGTTGTAGTGGTTAGCTACTGTGATTTTTTGATACTGTCATTTTAAATAATTTAATTATCTTATAGGAAATGATGTCTGTATTGGTAACCAATGTTCGAGAGGGTTAGGGTATTTAATCATGTTACTTTGGGTAATCTATGTTCTGCTGAAGTCTTGTGATTTTGACGAAAGCGTTTAACTAATTTTAATAAACTCTTTGGATTTAGTGCTGCAGTGCTCTGTTGATGATCTCTTTCATTTATTTTCTACCTGGTCTTGGTTTGTGTTTTTTCTAACCTTGAAGTATACTTGTTGCTAATGTAGATTAAGACACCTCAACCTTTAGTCCCTGTTTGTGGGGTTGATGGTCTAAATGTGTGGAAGGCACTGCAGCCTTGCACTGTCAGAATATTTCTGTGACTTTAAAGCATGTCTTTGCAATGGCACAAATGTCTGTATTTTCCAGAGTGAGTGAAAACTTATAGAGAGTGGAGTTTCTTGTTAAAGCTCCTGGCACTGAGCAGTAACACCTTTAGGTTCTTTTTGGTTTTATTTGCTACGTCAGTAGGTTTGTCACTTGGGTACTGCCTAAAAGAAAAACCTGTTAGGGGATGGATAAAGTTTTAGTCCAAATCTGGAAGCCAAGGGGGGGACAGGTACAGGCCATATTTGGCAAACCAATATGGTCTGCTGACCATGTCCTCCCACGCTGACAGATATTGAATCCCCTTGGACTGACACCAGAAACTAAGTCAGTTGTTACTCAACCAGTTTTTTGTGGTATCATCCTTGGCAAATGTAGAATGTTGCTCAATGCAAGGCACATACCTGTCTGTGTCACATATTCAGGGAGGTCCATAATGTGTTTTTTCATATAGTCTAGAGAGGTATGTCTCAGGTCATTTACACCAACATGGACTATGATAAAATCATACTGGTACCTGTCATGCAAAAGGACGAGTGCATCTGTAACTTGGTAGATCCTGGCTCCAGATAATCAGCTGACTATAATCTTCTTCTTGCCCATTCTGGTCAGTGGGGCATCTGTGTGCCATACAATGGAGTCCCCCATGACAAAAATCCTGGAAAAATTGCTTGCCTTATGGGTTTTCTTTTCAGGGGCCACTGAGTGCAGTCTTGTGTGTGGCGTTTAGTGCTGCTTTTGTCTGTGCTTTACAGACTAGTGAGGATAGGCACTGCCATTTACAGGCTTAGGCTTTGAGGTTTGGGGAGATTGCTTTTTAGTGCCTTAGCATAAGATGATTTATGTATGTGGTGGATGTAGTGTATTTGTTCTTCCTGACATCCTTGTTTGCAGTCAAGAGTTTTGCCTCTAAGGAAGTTGTGTATGTACATCTTTCATATACTGTGTTGGTTTCTTTAAGGATTAAAAGATTGTTTGTATACATGTGACAATTATGACATTGTGTCACTATGCCCATATCCACTAAGCTGGCTATGGAGATTTGGAAATTGCATATACATGTTGTCCAGACCTGTACATGCATGCTAGCTGCTGTGAGCCTAACTCTAAGCAGTGCTTCAAAAAAACTGCAGGTTACAGTCCTAGTATTAAGTTTTATAGGTAAACTTAACTGTCCAGGTGCTTGCATCTGTACAGGGCTCTACCAATCACCACTGAGTGGTCAGCAGCACTAAGTCTAATTTATAGGAGCAGAAATGAAAGTGAAATCTATCTCCTGAGCCCTCTAGCCATTAAAATGACTACATGTTGAGCTCCTCTGAAATGCTTTCCAGCTCAGATAGACCAGGCAAACACCATACGCCACAAGATGGATGACCTCTGTCCTCTTAATACAAAAGCACAGAAAAAAAGAACACTGAAGTATAGTTCAACTACAAACAACTTATCACCTAGCTGCATAATGGTTTAAATAACAAATAGTAAAAGGAGAAAAGGTGATTTGCAGCAAAAATACACTATAAATACTCACAAGATTGCAAAATACAAGTAGCAATCACTTACATGTTGAAAAACAAGTGCAATAATATAGTTTGAGAACTTATATTTTACTGGATGGCATTGGATTCAGTGGAAACACTTCTTGATGCACAAGGAAGTAGCCAGGGTTTGCTGAGCTCTGTGGAAATAAGTACAAAGCCAGGCAAACTCCCAATTTATAGAAGCAGACATGAATGTGAAATCTAACTTCTGATCCCTCTTTTACTGTGATTGATGATGTTCCAGTGTGAGGCCAGATGAATGAAAAGTCCACTGCAAGACTGAGTTATTGCAGACCCAGAGACAGAACAGCCTCAAGAAGAATAACAGTAATTTTTCAGTTGCAGAATTGAGATACATTGGTCAAGTCACAATGTCTAAAGGGCTTCAGATGAAACAGAGAAAGAGCAACAGTGCAGATACCTTCCTCTAATGACAAACAAGCATTTGTGAGAGTTCTTGGAATGATGTAGCTCTTTTAGAGTTTATTCTGGATATTTCAGATGTAAAATTGCTATCAAGAAAATTATTGGAATATGATATGATATGGAATGGTAATAAAACTCAGTACAAGAACATATTACATATATCGTGGTGGTCCTATCTTGTTTGTTTTATATATTATTGCCGGTTTCCTCATTTGGACCTTTGGGCTACAACAATACCGTTTTTCTACTACTACAAGAACACATTTCTGAGATGCTTAAACAAAAAATAACTGATATGCCCACACTAAATTAATTTGATGTGAATATGTCAGTTACATTACCAGTAAATGTTTGCCAAATGGAAGTGATGAAGTGATCTGCAAGAATATAAACCAGCTGCTTATGGGTCCAGATTACTTACAGAATGTCAGAAAAGGTTTATTGACATAGAAAAAGAGCTACTTGCCATAGCTGGCAGTTGTAATAATGTCCATGAGTATATTTATGCAAAAAGAGTGTTTGCTGAGCCAGACAATATGCCATTATACAGTAAATTTAAGAAGTCCTTATACAAGTTCCTGTTCTAGACTGAACAGAATTTTTTTAACATCTTTATTGAATTATCACTTGTGACATAGGCACATTTACATTTATATAAAAGTAATCAAATTGTATTAACAAGTTAAAATTAACAAACATTATGCTTCACATATATTGCTATATATCATATAACCTAAGCAATCTTACATAAATTATTCAATTCCTCCCCCCTTTTTTTAAACAAGAAACATCTTTATTATACAATGACTGGCCATTAGTATTCAGAAAGTTGCCTGCTGATTGGTCAACCCAACCAGTGTACCAGTTGTAAATCCGAGCATGTACCAATGGAAAAAGGTCCGGTTGCCCGAACTTTCTTCCATTAATATATGCAATAAAAAATAAACTTTTTAGCAATCAACTGTATACACTACCATGGCAATAAAACCACAAGTAGCCAGTATCCAAAATGCGTTATTACACTCTGACGTCTCGGCAAACTGCTTTCAAGGAGTAAAAACATTCATACCAACACCTGCCTATATATACAAACTTAATTAAAACTAATTACATTCAATTAAAAAAAAATATTAACATCAATCAATGAATGAAAAACCACCAATTACATTCTAAATTCAATCCTTGTGGGAATAAAGTGTTAAATTTCAAAATGTGTAGGGACTCTCTGTACAATCAAACATTTTTTATATCCTCAATTCCATGCTGAGTATATTCTGCTTTCTCTAATATAGTGGCTTGTAACCCTATCATCTCCCCTCCATGTTGTTCTTCTTTTGGCTTTTCCCAGTTAGGGGTCGCCACAGCAGAACTCTGGTCCACTAATGATTGGCAGTAGATTTTTTATGGGTGCCAAGGTGCCAGCTCAAAGCCCAACCTTCAACAAAGGCACGCCCATTCTACGCATGTCTTTCGAACGCCACTCGACCATGGGGAGGACATGCAGTCTCCACACAGAAGGCACTCCAGCCGAGAATCGAACAGGAGAACCTCTTGCTGTGAGGCAACAATGCTACCGCTGCACCACTGTGGCTTCATCAACTCCCCTCCATGCATTTTATTAAAGTGTTCTGCCACAGAACTTTCTTTCTTATTTTTCACAATGTCCCTAACATGTTCCCTTAGTCTTACTTTAAAGGACCTTTTGCTTTCTCCCACATAAAATTTATTGCATGGACATTTAAGGGCATAAACTATGCCCTCAGTTTCACAAGTATAACACCCTTTCACACTGAAATTTAAGCCTTTTATACTATTGAAGCTCAAAACCACATATTCACATATTTTACACTTCCACATGGTTTTGTTCCATACTCTAAAGGAACTTGTACAAAATTGATAGGGGGACTTACAAACCTCCTTCTAATCAGAACATTTTTATATATCTTACTATTTTCTAAAATATTTTGGCACCTTGTTTACCCATTGAGAAGAATCTTTCAAAGAAGTTAAAACCTCCCAATAATATTTAACCAAATGTACTATTTTAAAACTCAAACAACTATACGTAGTAACAAAATAAATACCTTCTGACTTATTCTAAATATAACTCATATACTCATTTCTACTTTGATTTCTTAATTTTTGTTTCTTATTAACATATTCATCAATAAACCTACCCCAACAATTCTATAATATTTCACTATCATATCTTTGAGATCTAAACATATGAACAGTTTTTACCACCTCCTCAAAAAAATCAGACTCGTTATTGCACAACCTACACAGTTGTACAAATTCTAATACGGTAATGCCTGAAATGTATGGGGTGGATGGCAGCTTCCTGCTCTCAAATACAAATTGCCATCTTCAAACTTCCGATATACAGATGTCCTTTTGCTGTTCCCGCTTGTAATGTCCAACACTACATCTAGATATGACCCTTTCTTATCTATCTTTAATCCATCAAATTTAAGATGGAATATATTCAGTTGTAACTCCTCCACAAATAATATGACTTCATTTTAAAATTAAAAAACGTTATGCTTCACATATATTGCTATATATCATATAACCTAAGCAGCCTTACATAAATTATTTAATTCCTGCCCCCCTTTTTTTTAAACAAGAAACATCTTTATTATACAATGACTGGCCATTAGTATTCAGAAAGTATCATGGTGATTGGTCAGCCCAACCAGTGTGCCAGTTGTAAATCTGAGCATATACCAATGGAAAAGATCCGGTCACCCAAACTTTCTTCCATTAATATATGCAATAAAATAATGTACTTTTCTTTCATTTTTTTTAAATAAACTCACAAAACTAGAGACCCAAATGAATGAGAGACATGGCACAGCGAAAACTAAAAGAATAATGAGGTAAGTTATGTAAAATTAAAGAAACATACCTGATTATCCTTTTATTTTCTGTGTTCCATCTCTCTTGTACATTAAAAGCCTCCAGGTTTCTTTTTTTTGTTTGCTTTTTTTTTATTAGAAAAAGCAACAGAGATCTTCCTTTCTCCATTGCTTTCTTTACACAGCACTGGTGCGAAAGCATGGGAACGCAAGTCCCATATGTATGAGCAGTACATCAGTAATGCCCCAGGATACCGTGGAAAAAGTGGAAGAGTGCCATGGCGCTATTATACAAACACGTTATTTAAGAAAAGTAAGTAATTTTTTCTTAAATAATGTCATTGTATAATAGCAATAAACAACTCTGTGGTATGGTATATTGAAGATTTACCCATGGTTGGCTTTGTTTAATCACTCGGGCTTTGCCCTCATGATTAAACCACACCAACTGTGGGTAAATCTTCAATATACCACACCCATGTCATCAGTTATTGCTATACTAAACCATCACTTACGACATAAGCAATCATACATTTATATAAATGAAAACAAACCACATCGACACAATCCTAGTTGAAAGCATTTTACATCACAAACCATACTGACAGAATCATGTTGAAATTATCTCAGTGCAACAAACTTCCATACCATTCATTTAAAGGTTTTTTCTTGAAGACAAATATGTAGTGACATAAGCAATCATACATTTATATAAATGAAAACAAACCACATCGACACAATCCTAGTTGAAAGCATTTTACATCACAAACCATACTGATAGAATCATGTTGAAATTATCTCAGTGCAACAAACTTCCATACCATTCATTTAAAGGTTTGTTCTTGAAGACAAATATGTAGTGACTAATCAGCTAGGGGAAAGAATGCTGACAGGAATACATGAATTATACTTTGAAATTGTGAAGTGCAAAGAAGGAGTTTAAGATGTTTTTGTACTGGTTAAAAATGTCAGTGCAAATAAGTCAGGAGGTCTGAGAATGCTCATTGTCCAATGGATTTCATAATTCAAGAGAAAAGTCCTTACTCAGGTGTAGGAACATCATGAAGTAAGAACATATCTGCTTTGGTTTTGAGACTGAATGCACTTGATCTGTGCAGATTATTATTCAAAGTTTCCTGAGTTAATGAAGCTTACAAACATTACAAATAACTGTATGGTCATGCACTGAAATATTTGTTTTCAAGAAACGTTTCCTGATGATGTAAAAAGTGTGATGGTATAAGAGAACTGCTTAAAGCATGCAGGTATGGAATGCAAGCGGTTTTCAGTTTGAATTTCAACATGTCACTCCTCACAATCAAATGACCAAGTTGAGATGACAATTCAAAGAATTAAGTACCTGTACAGATATACAGGTTTACATGTAGAAATACTCCATTGCAAGATGGCAGTCTTTCCCTAGTTCAACTATTAACGGGTCATAGATTAAAAAGTAGATTTTCTATATCATCTGAAAGCTTGAATTCAGTTCAAGAGACTGAAAACAAAAACAGTCTATACAATGTGCTGCTATGTTTAGACAATAATACTTCTGTAAAAGATGCAGGGTGAGAAAATACAGCAAGGTTCAATATAACAGCAAGGAGGAGTTATTGGGAAGCAGTGTGAACAACCCAGGTCATCTGCAGGTCATATATGAGGCTGGAAAGTTGCTGAGAAATATAATTAAAAAACAAAATAAGACATTTACTTAAAATGAATGTCACATAGTAACTTACCAAATGAAGCGACAATCTGACACTTCTCCAAACAGAGTCAGAGATGCGCTCCTTGCAGTAAGAGGTGCCTTGAAAGGCATTTCTGCAGGTGCACTAGCAGAACAGTCTGTCCTGAGAAACTGTCTGGTAAGAATTTAGTAAAAAGTATTAACTAGTACAACATATAAAATGCACATTATAGATTTGCCAAATATTTTAAGGCTGGAAGATGACTTGGAAAATAATCTAGATATTCAGGCTGCTCAGTGACTGAAAAATGTTGACTGTATTAAATGTGTTGGTGTTATAAAAGTAATCTTGTGTTATGTTTTTGCAACAGTATATCAAAATTGTTTTGCACTTAGTCATACAAAGTCTGAAATATTTTCACACTACAGCTGTGCCACAAAAGGACAATCTTGGTATTAAATGCTGTGTATATTTATGTATAAATTCTACCTCAAGTAAATTGAAAATAGTCAACTTATGAAAAAAAGGGATATATGACAGGTCTATGTCATAACATCAAAAGTTCAAAAGGCTGAAATCCAAAATAAAGCATATGGGAATTTGCCCTTTCTCCACTGTTGTGCGATCTAGGAGTTTGTATATATAATTAGCAGTGGGTGTAGAGGATGCATCCCCCCACATGGGGGTGCAGGGTGGTTTGCCTCCCTGCATTGAAAAGTTTTCAATATTTTGGTTTTCCATCTTTTGAACCCAATCATATAACACAGACCCAATGTATGACTTTCTACATTTGGCATGTCCCACCTGTGTCCATAGAGTAGCCTAGTATCCTGCATTTATTGCACAGTCTAAAGTAAATGCTGATGAAGACGGACATATACAGTTTGTCTCCCTTTCATTAACGGGACCATCGTGAATAGCCACTACACTACAGAATGTTGACAAATGCAAAATCTCACATGAAGTATCATACATAATCCTGAAATTTCCCTCTCCCCAAAAATTCTAGAGAGGATGGAAGCACTACAGAAGAGACTATCAAAAATAATATAGAGAATCTGCATCAGATGTCACATTTAGAGAGTATAAATGAACTAAATAATTATACCCCTGAGGAAAGAAGGTAAAGTTGACTAAAGAACCTTACAGATTCAAGACAGCCTGAGGAAAAGGACAACTGAAGACAGTAAGTGAATGCTTCGACACAATATGAGAACATATTTTTCACAGGAAGGATCATATATGAGTGGATCTGCCTTTTTGTGGAAGTTTTGAGTTCAAAATAGTAAGCAAATTCCTGAATGCATGGCACACTTATAAAACATTTTGTATGGGGTGCATAAAGATTTAATCTGAGAGCTTGATTCAGAAAAGATACCATGAAGTGTTTACCTCTCAGTAATGATTTCTGATTCAGAGATGGCCCTATTACAGAGCTGCAACATTAAGATGTGCAACTCCATGATGGGCTTTATCCTTGGGCATGCTAAATGCTAATGTGGTAGTCCAGGGAGGAGGAAGATGCTAATTAGTCATGTGCTTTCTCCAGGACTGCCTGCAGTAAGACATGTATGCAGCACAGCCGCTCCTGGCTACTCACAGTATTGAACACTGCCAACAGGCCATGTATATCCATCCTAGCAGAGATAAGTGCTGGGATTCTAGTGGTCAGGGAGTGTTGAAGGCATGTGAGTGTGTGTGTGTGTGTGTGTGTGTGTGTGTGTGTGTGTGTGTGTGTGTGTGTGTGTGTGTGTGTGTGTGTGTGTATGAGGGGGCTGCATGTGTCAGTGTGTGTTGCCCTGGGAGGAAGCAGTAAAGGGTTAGTAAAAGGTTAGGTTATGTGTCTGCATCTGTGAATGGGTATGTGTATGTGCCATTGGGTGGGGAGGTGGCTGCGTGGTTGTGTGTACAGAATGAATGTGTCTGTATGGAGGGGTGATTGCAGTACCTGTGATACTTCCATACACCCCTAGATTAATGAGCAAAGCCTTTGACATTGGGCAGAAATGTCACTAGAAAGCAGGGATAACTCTATTGACGTGGTTTGGGGGAATACTGGCCACCAGGGTTAACCTTAAAGGATGGGTCAGGGAGAAACACTAGACATCAGGGATAACTTCTCATTCTGTGGCAGACAGTGGGGATGGGAGAGAAACATAGGACACCAGGGATACTCTATATAACATTCCTCATAGGCATTTAATGAAAAATACTCAAAAAATGATGCAGAGAACCACTAGGCACCAGGGATATTGCAACTAGCGTGCATTAAACATACTAAAAGAGATTCCTCCCACCTCCAACATTAGAGATTAGTCCTTTGTGCCATCACTAAACACCAAGGATGCAATAAAAAGAAAACATAACAGTAAAAAAATATTACTACAAAGCAGGATAAGAATGGTATAAACCTATACCCGTGCCACAGTAAAGCATAGCAATAACTCACTGCCTTAACTGATAAGGTGAGAAAACAGACTGGGTGGGATAAGAAGCCTTTATCTGTTGTATCAGTATCTCTGTATCTGTTACACACACACACACACACACACACACACACACACACACACACACATACACACACATATGCAATGTTTCACAGTTCTGCATATGATGATGTGTTCTGGTTTGACATAATGTGACTAAAGTGATAGATACTGGCAGGCAGACTTGCTACACTCTGAATCTTGTTTATGAGTGAATAGCTGACAGCAACTGCCTTTAAGGTACATAACTATACTGTCAGAGATTAAAAAATAATAACAGTTTTAAAAGTTTGGCTTTTTACCACTGATCATTATTGTGTCTGTTTTTAGGAAAATGCAAGCGTATCCGTTTTACAGTAGCAGCAAATTTAGTATAACAATTGTTTTCATCTGTAAAACCAGCTAAATCAGGTTTTCTGATATAAAATAATCTAGGGCAAAGCAAGCCAGTGACAACACTGTCTTTCACTGAGATAGTTAATTAATTAGAGCTGCAAGGCAGAGCCTGAAAAAACTGCTCGCTCTCTTACTGTCTGCAATCATATGAAAAAAAGTAAAAGTCACAGCAATTTCATACATAATGCAGTTTGTTCACTTTCCAAGTTTGGGATATTTTAACTTTTTAATGAAGCTTATGTAATACATTTACCACATTCTTGGCAAAACACAATTCTCAGGGCATTGATTATTTTTGTAATAAGATGAAGTTCCACATTGTATGAATCACATTATAAAACGGGGGGGGGGGCTGTACAAACACGTAAGACTCAAGTGATAGTTTTACAGGACTATTTCTGTTGAAAGATTGAAATTATGGGATTTCTAATTCCTAGTTGATGTTTTCCCTTTAATTTTTACCTACTGTCTACTATTGCTTCCCTAGTTTGTGATGAGTGATGAATGACATTTTGATTGATGTTGCAGCACCCCCAAATACTTCTGTGACTCCTGCCTTCAGAGGTACAGCTTTCATTCACAAGTGGAGGTTGTACTTAAGCATACAACGGAGTGTGTTATAGTAAGCAGATGTACCCTGCTTACTGATCCATGTGGTTTAGATTTTTTTACACAATAATAATGTATCAGTACTCAAGTCACAAGAACATTTTAAAATTGTTTCCATCCATACATTTTCTAAACCTCTTGTCCTGGCAAGGGTTGTGATGGTAGTTGACTGATCAAGGTAGAACAGACATCCTTGTTTCTAGCACATCCTGTGATATCTCTAGGCATTCATAAGAAAACAGATATACAACAATTTTTTGATATTCACAGGGAGTACCCCAGGGGCCTCCAACCAACAGAACATGCATAGTAAACCTCTTGAAAGAGATGCCCAGATGGCATCCATGGATGGTACCCAAAACACCCCACATGATTCCTCCCAACACACAGGAACAGCAGATGCACTCTGAGAACTGTACTTTGTTGAACATTAATTCCATTTGTCATAGAAAGGAGCCTAATTTCTGTCATTTGTATTCATTACCTCAGTCTTTCCATCCCTGCACATAGTTCATGGTCACAAGTGAGGCTAAGGATATAAACTGCCTGGTAAATGCAGGGCTTCATCTTACAACTTCTTTTTTATTTTACTAACACAGTCTATACAATGCCTGCAGTACTGTCTTTACTGCACCCTTCCACCAGTCATTATTCTAGTTCGTTCTGCCTTCACTCAGGAAGAAGATCCCAGGATACTTAACTCATTAATACCTACATGGTGCAGAATATCACACCTTTAGCAGTCTACACACATATTGGATTCCAGAGCATTTCCTGAAAAATAAGCTTAAAAAGCATAAGATAGGTAAATGTAAATATTCTGTGAACAGTAAAATATCTTAAAACTGTACTAATAGCAATGTAACCAGTAAGATGCATTCTCTGCAGTGATAATAGTCACTGCCCTCATAGTCTTTCCAAAAATACTATAATATATTACAATGCACAGAAACCCCAAATTATATATTTTTGCTAAACTTTCACAAATTGTCATATCTTGGAAAGTGTGCAACTTAGACATATATTGCTAGAACATGTTTGTTAACCTGACATAAACTTTCACATGACAACAAGAAATTCCACTCTGGGTGCATGTTTATCACAATATTTACAAAAAAATCATATGCTTAATTGTGTAATCATCAATGTAAATAACACTGAACAGTTATGAAGATGTGCAACTTGCAGTGCAAATATCAAATTTTCTTCAACATTATCTAAGGTTTTACCTGATGTTACGCATTAGTTTGTAAGTTACTTTAAGCATTAAGTACCCATGGAAATATTGTTTATTTTCAGAATTGCTAACAAACAACTGGTAATATCTAGGGTATAGTGTGATATAAATGGAAATTGACAGTGAATTTTCCTGGGTCTCAACATGACTTATCGTGTCTATATCAGCCTATCGAAAGCTGATAAGAGCGAACGCTCTTTGATCGTCCCCTAAACATTGAACAACCTAAATAGTGAAGACACGGAACAGTGATTTTTTTCCCAGGAAAAAAAATCACTGGGCCATTTTCGGGAGTTTACCATTTCCTCAACTGTAGTGCGATCTCGGAGTTGGTATATTGAAGAAGGGTGTTCCCCCCACATGGGGGGTGTGGGAGTGAAGCCCCCCCCACTTTATGTTGTGTTTTCATTTTTTTTTTTTTGTGGAACAGTGATTTTTTTCCCTTGGAAAACAATCGCTGTTCCGTGTCTTCGCTATTTAGGTTGTTCGATGTTTAGGGTTCGATCAAAGAGTGTTCGCTCTTATCAGCTTTTGTTAACCTGATATAGTCCCTGACATATCACACCATACCTCTTAATAACATGTAGGGCTCTCAGTTACGAAAACATGAACATAAACGTGAAAATATGAATGTGACAAATAGTGATTCGTTTCTCTACCGCAGGACATCCTAGATCAACAACCTTAGTGTCATTTTGTTAACAGCACTTCCTAATACTGCCTATTATTAGCCGGTAAGTTACTTAAGAAAAGAAGTCAGACCTAAAAAATGTCTGGATGCCATAATTTGCATTTGGTGTGAACTGGAAGTATACAAAAAAGGCATTATAGGCTTGAATGAGCACTCTTTCACCAGAAGTAGTTGCTCCTTCTCACCTACAGAGAGTGGTCTACTTTTTCACAAACAGTAGCATGACCTCTGATTTGGAGGTTTTGATTTCCACCCCCAGCTGCTTCATGCTCTGCAATGAATCATTCTGGTGCATGCAGAAAATCCCGGTCACCAAATACTAAGAGGACAGCATTATTTGGTAGCAACAAAGATGGAACTCTCGTGAGCCAGGCTGCATTCTCCTCAGACATTGACTGCATCTTGATAGCCTGTCCATGAATATCACAAGGAGGATAAAATACAAGACACTTTCTTTGCATGAGTCATAAGTCCACCTTGAATGTATTTGGATTAGCACTGAGAAAGAGGAAATAACTATCTATTTTCAAGTTCAGAGATAGGATGTTAAGTAGTGCATGGCCCTGAGACCTTGTATTGTTATTATACTTCTCATTAGACATTTTGGGGTAGATGATAATATGCTTTCACCAAGTTCACAAATGGATGTGGACAAAGAGATGATACACTGCTCATGGCAAGACGGACATCTACATTACTTATCCTTAATCAGAAATCAGTTGCTGGATGAAGTCTTTATTTCAGTATCCTGGTATATGCATTCCCAGGGAGGCTGAGCATTACGATTGCTCTATGACTGGAACACTCTGCCCCATTCCTTATTTTAGTAATGAGAACCACTGTCTCAGTTTACAAATACAGAAGTACTGCCTCAGCCTCCTCACAAAATTGTGTGTTGACACTTCCAGTAATGTCCAGTGTCTTCTGCATCTTCAGCTGGATGTTATCCACTCCTTCAGCCTTGCAATTGTGAAAATATTTAATAGTTATACACAGAAATTGACTCAGTTCCATTATCCACTTCTCTAACTGCTCCTCAAACAAAAGTGTTTCCACTGGATTAAGGAATTCCTCAAACTGTTCCTTCCATCTTCCAGCAATGTCCCTTGTTAAGGTTAGCATTTTTTTTCAACCTTGATGAGAGCAGATAGGGTAATATCCATTCTCCCCATCATGAGTCACAAGAACCTGTCTGAAGCCAGCAATAAGTCACTCTTTCAGGCTATGCCAAGCTCCTTTGCCAGCTGGGCCTTAGCTTTACTAAGTATTACAGCCGCTACTTTGCTATCTTGTTAGTTGATATCTATCAGACAAATCCAGAGACCCCACCACTGCCACTAGCATTGAATAGAGGGCCTCATTCTTTAAGCTGGTGGCTCCCGCCAGAGCTTGTGTCTCCCCAGCAGACCCTAGATTTACCATTATGACAAAGACTTGACCATCTTTTGTCCAAGGCTCCATGCTGTTACCTCGGCTATTAAAATCTTGAACAGAACTCCATTCAGACTCCATGTCTCTCAATATTTTGGCTACACAAGAAAAGCTGCTTTTGGAGTGGGAGTTAAACTCAAAATAGATGCATTGGATAGGTGTTCCCAGGGCACCCTCACTACACATTCGGACTTCCCAGCTTTGTTTAGCCACTGCCCCACCATTTTGACCCAACTCGCCATGAAATTGTTATCAGCAACTCTCTTGACCAAAGTATCAAGGACCAATGGCCTAAGGTCTGATGATATGATTATGAGAACAATCACTGACCTTTGGCCAGTTATACACCACTACCAAGTAGAGTTATGAGCAAACTTTTGTGCTTCTTAAGGAAAATCTTTGACAACACACTGATTTCCAAAACTAATTTACCATTTGGGTAGAGATCAGTTAAGCCATTAGTCCCAACTTCACACCCTCAGATTATCTCCACCTTTCTCCACATCAATGCTGAAGCCTCCCATGAGAGCTAGAGAATCTGTAGGTGGTATGCTGTCAAACACCATACCCACATGGCTGAATCTGAATAGCTGTAAGGTTCATGTACAAAAACAATGTTTTCCTTTCTGCAGTCATATTAAAGTGACCTTTCCATTTGCTGCTTTCTTCCTGTTTTTCATTATTCATAATACCTGGTGCTGCCCCTGGCTGGCAGTCCAGACACATGTTTTATTTAATCCTTTGTCATGCATACCTTTTCTGTTTCATTTACTTGCATTGTCTTTTGGCTGCCTGAGATAGATATATGATCATCCATAAGTCTCTGTCACTGTAGCAATCTCCTTAGGCATGCACAGCTTAATGGGGAGAAGTCATGTGATCACTACCTTGATGGTATGGAGACAGGGTACATACTGGTGTCACTAGAAACCAATGTTCTTGAGCAAGCCTCAGAAAAGAAGTTACTCTGTGGTTGGTATGCAGCTGTCCATCCTTATGTTGGGGGTGGAGTGGGATCAATGCTGAAAGAAAGTCACTATTTTGGAGATATGCAAGTCACCAGATGCCACTGTCAGTACATAACTGTATGTGCAGGACTGAAGGATGATGAGGACTGTGTTCTGTCATAACATCTTTTAAGAAGAAAACACAAGCTTGTCTGGCAAGCCTACAAACCAATAACAATGATTTCCCACTACCATAAACCAAAGCCAGCCACTAGATGTCCATGAGCAGTGTTAGTGAAACAACAGGAAGGACACTCACCTCTGGTGCAGAAAGCTGAAGGTTCTCTTCTCACACCAGGTAGATGGACTGCTGTCACTGCAGTGCGGCATAAGGGGGTGCTGTACTCCTGAGTGTGCCATCCTGTGGATGAGACATTAAACCTAGGCCCCAGCTGCATGAGTTGGTGGTAGCACAGGAGGATGTAAAACATCCCATGGCACCTATCGAAAAGAGAAGGAGGACTTTATTTATATACAAAAAACCCCTCTTATTTACAACATATTTGCAAACATTTACAAATGTGAAAATATTTAGATATACAAATCTGTTTCCATATATTCATAATTTCTTTTACAATCCTACTAAATTTTCATCCCTATCAGACCCCTATTCCTTTTTCCATAACCACCATCCGATTTTACTTAATATTGTTGCTAAAATCCATTTACCACTAACCATAATTTCATTTAGTCTTTCATTCCATATAACTCACATAACACAAAATAACTTTTAACTATTTTTAACATATTCTTTACTTCTGTTCTTAAAATATCCATATTTGATCATATCCATGTTTATTTTATCCACTTTTTATATCTTCTAAAAAATCTTCTTTAGATATATTTCTGTATTACTTTTTAACTTATCTACATTCAAAAACACGTTTCATAGTTTCTTCTTCTTGACAATGTAAACATATTCTATAACTTTTTATGGTATATTTCATTTTACTGGCAATTTATCTATTATTAGTTTCCACAAAAAATCTTGACTGTCTGCTTTCTGATTACACCATTTGCCTCTTATATTTATAGCTTTATTTTTTTTTCTGTTAGATTTTGGTTTTACATAGTAATGTTTTATCATTACATTCTTATATCATACTTTTCTATTTTTTTCTGTGTCATCAATTTTTATTTTCCAGAAAAATATTTTTCTTGGCAACATTTTATTTCTTCATTTATGTTCTCTTTTTCTCTTTTATTCCTTTTTGCCATACCCTAAAATTTATCATACTTACAATTTTACTACTTATCTCTCATATTTTTTAATTTATCCACTAAAACACGTTGTACAATTTTAATGAAACAACATACACCACTGGGTTAATTAACCCTAAACCTCCTTCCTCTTTATTTATATACAACATTCCACTTTTCCTGGGTTTAATCTAGAACCCCATATAAATGAAAACATTATCTGCACTAATTCCTTTTCAAATACTGTTGGCAACATAAATGCACTTGCTAAGTATGCCATTTTTCCCATCAACACTGAATTTATCAACTAAGCTTTTTTTTTGAATGATAATTTCTATGCTCTCCAGAACACAGGTTTGTTTTATTTCTTCTATTGTTTTTCCCCACTGAATTTTAGTCCCAAATTTTATATGTAACACAGACATTTCATTAGTTGTAAAATATATACCTCCTATCTTTGCTACATCACCTAAACCCTTACTTTTCTCATTTTTAAAGTCATCCCTATCACCTCTAGACACTCATTTGTGCAAGTTATTACTTGTATCCAAATTGTGTGTTTTGCAACTATTATAATGTCATCTGCATATGCTAACAGAACTGGAATTCTTAACCCTTCAGGTGTTATATACCCCACCTCTTTCATTTATTTCACATACTGTCACATTCATAATTACTGCAAAGAGTATACAACTCATTGGGCATCCCTGTCTTACGCCAGTCTTCATATGTACATGGTGGCTTAAACAGCCATTTACCAGTATTTTTACTTTATTATTACTGTATGCTGACATACATAATTTCCTAACTTTCTCACTTATATTATATTCTTTCATTATTACCGCTAAGATTTTATGTCCAATTGTATCAAATACCTTATTAGGGTCTTCTGTCATGATTTTTGCTTCTACTTTTCTACTCATAATATCATCCACAATTTCTGTATTAATAATAATTCTTGACAACCCTTTCCCTTTACACTATCGTTCATAATATTCTCCATTTTAGTTTGAAATCTCTTTTGTATTTCCATAAAGATCTTATATCATTATTATTCAATACTGTCAGTGTTCAGTTTTTTAATTGTCCTCTATCTTCCTTCTTCCATATGAATTTAAGTATTCCACTACACAATTCTTTATGCCTAAAGCCTTCATTTAACCATTCATTCAAAATCTGTAAACATTTTTTACCAGTCCCTTAAATTTTTATACATTTCATACCCTATTTCATCTGGCTCTGCAGAATCTATATTTACTTGCCCTAATACTTTATCTAGCTCATATAAAGACATTTCCTTTCCAGCTCCTTATTCTCTTTTTCTGTTATTTTTTTTTTGCTTCCATGTTTATTAACTACCTTTTTTTTCTTTAAACATTTCTTGTACATATTGTACTACACTATTCATGATCTTTTCCTGAGTTCTCTGTCTCCTTTTACATTTTTTATTTATCTCATTACACTACCATCTTTCTTTACTAATCTGATTAAGTAACCCACTAACTCTCTTTTTGCTTGTAAAATATCATTGCTTATATAACATTTTTTGTATTTTTTCTTGATTTCTTTCATATAATTTGTTTTCTTTGTTAAAGTACTTTCTATCATTATGTTCTAAATCTTCCAATGCATTGTTACATGTTCCTTTATATTTTTCTTTCTCTACTTTTCTCACATATTGTCACTTTTAAAAACATTTTTTATATTTTCCTTAAATTCAATCAACCATCCATACCAATTTTTATAAATTGTTCTCATATTAATATGATCTTTTCATAACTATATTACTAATCTCGTTCCTTCTTCATTCCATGCTTTCTCATTTATCCTTTTTATTCCTTTGCCTATTTTTATATATTCTTGTTTTCCTTTATCTCTAGCCATATTGCAAGATAAGAAAATCCTGTTTCAACTACCTCCCTTTCTCTTATAACTAAACCTTCTGATACTATAAAATAATCTATTTCAGATCTATACATACCCCATTTGTAAGTCCATGAATTTTTGTCCCAAAGTTTTAACTTACCATGTTATGACTTCTTTTTTCCTATATCATTTCCTTTCTTTTTATGCTTGCCTCTTAAATCAGAATTAAAGTCTTCTGTTATTATATTATTCATATTAATCACTACATAGACTAAAATCTGATGAAATAAACTTTCCTTTCTTTACAATTAGCATAAAAATATGTTATAATTCTATATACTTGTTCTTTCCATTTTAAATCCAAAATGGTTAATCTTCGAAATTTTACAAATATGTTGCATCTAATATGTTTACTGAATTTCTGCAGAATGTGGCTATTCCAGAACAACTCTTACTTCCCAAATTCCAGATTATTTTTCCTCCCCAAAGTTTGTTTGCTGTAATCTTTTTTCATTTGTTAAAAATATTCCCCGGTATTCAGCAAACTTCTGTGCAAGAATAGCTTATTATTGCACGGAAGGGGCTGTTCCTGTGCCGCATGGCAGCGTGCCATGCATATTCACGAAGGCATGCTGCCATGCTCTAATATGGACATGGTGCTGTGCACAAATGCAGGAGTGTGTCTGAGAGCAATGCTCTCACAATACACACACCCCCTGCACTCCATAAATGCCGTATGGCAATGTAAATGTAGCAAGAGTGTCTGTGGACACCATTACTTCCAACTTCACAAGAAATCTTGGCAAAGCCATAAAAATAAAGGGATGAATAGGGACAAATGTGGGATATAGCTCTCACAAACTTATAAAGTCAATAGAATGACAGGCTTCACACTAGCATGAATTTCCCAAAGGGTATGAAGTGTAAAACTCAAATATCTGTCATTATTTACTAACTGCATTCCTTAATGCTTTGCCACTAATCTGGCAGAAAGCCACAATTGTATGGAAAATGGACCAAAAATATAAGGCAAAAATCTGGACATTCTGTGAAAATTTGTATAGTTGAGAGGTATGGCGGACACAATTATTGTCCGTGGAGCATACCTCTCAAATGCAAAGCCTGTCATGTCATCACCATTTGAAAAGCATAGTCTCCCCACAGATAATATTGCAGAAACCAATGTGCATACCCCTACAATACAAAAATAAAACACAACAGTTTTTTTTTCAGTCCGCAATAAAGTTTAAGCATAGCTGAGCAGGTGTGTGCATCATGCAGCTCTGTTCAGCTTAGCTTTTACTTCAAAAACAGCAAATTGGAAATAGTAAAGTGGTTAGAGTGTTCACTTTGCAAGTAGTAGTGCCTGGTTCAATCCCCACTAAAGCCAATTTGCATTTTACATGTGAAAGCAGTACATAATTTTTTTTAATAATTAGGTAGTAAATAACATATTTGTTAACCAGAGTAGTGTAGTAGGTCCAGATGTGAGGTGTCAGTGTAATAAAGTTGTGAAACCCTCATATAAACACAAGTGCCCCATACAGTATAGTCACACAAAAGTAAATGTAATGAAAGCACATAGGAAAATGTCAGGGAAGGTAAACAAAATTATAATATGTCAGGAATGATGAATAATCCCATGCAGTTGATAGTCTTTAAAATAAAACATAAACAATGCTAGGCAAAAATAAAACATAAACAATGCTAGGCATTGCACAACTATGCTTACCGAGTGTAAGCATTGCTTAAATATGAATGGTAAGCAATGAGTAGGCCAGCTAAGCAGATTTGCCCATTGTAAGCAGTGCTGAACCTGCCCCTTTAAGCACTGCCAACCTTAGCTAAGCAGGTTTGCCCATAGCTTAGCTTAGCTCACCATATTCAAAACTGTCCAATCACAGCAAAGGCAGAAAATCAGCCATATTTAATACAGCTCATAACCGGTTGTAGCTCCCCACTGTAGACAGTATGGCTGGCATTGGAGAGGGTATGCACTTTCAGGTGCAGTGCTGGGGCATACAGGAGTCCAAGGTCATGGTAGGACTCCTTGTTTAAAAACATGATGTGAGACTGCTGCAGGACCAGTACCAGGGCTTCCAATACAAAGCAGAGGCCTGAAAAAGTCTCGCCTGTGATCTCACCAGTGCCACTGGCATCCCTGGGACTGGTGAGTAGGTCTGGCACCACTATGCTGTCTTGAAGTAGAGGAAGAGGGAGCTCTTAGACCAGTGGGTCCAAGAAGCATGGCAGAGGGGTGATGTCCCAAGCATGTGTAAGTATTCATATCAATAACTGTTTAACAACATCCAGCCTGTGTATGTGATGGATAGGTATGCATAAATGTTTCTATATCTTCTTTACAGCTCCAGCTGAGTGGGCTGCAAACCAGGAAGCCCATGCAAGCAGGTTGCAAAGGCTGCATTGCGAGGCTGGTGAGTAACAATCTAGCTTGTATTATTTACACCAAATAAATATAAAGGAGTAGAATGTCACCTGGCAGTATTAAAATGGGTATGGTTTGTACTGAATAAACCAGATAATATTACAGTAATAGTCTCATATAGGTTATATATAAATAAAACTGTAACTGCCTGTCAATAAAATTCAAAACCCTGGACTGGTTGTGTTTACTCTGGTATTGTATGAATTGAAACATGTACAGGTTATGCACAGCAACTATAGCTCTGATACCATTAAACAATCAAGTCTCATCTGACAAAGTTAGTTCCTCTGTAAGACACGAGGTTAACTGATATGAAATGTTTCATGCACCGAGATCTGATATCTGAATAGTAATGTTGTTAACCACTGTTTTCCACACTGTGCTATGTCAAAAGGTATGTATAGGAATGTATGTATAAGAATGTTGTAATTACAAGGTCAGATTGTACAACCAAGAGAGAATGAGACAGAAAACATTGAAAGAAAAGACATCAGTTTCTCAAGAGCCTGTTCTGATGAAACACAAACTTGTTGTATTTTTAGCAGAAGCAACCACGGTTCGAATCCCGGGATTGGTAGTAAGCTGTATGCATAATTTCAACTAGGATTTTGTGAATATGTGTAGAAACAGTCAGGTAGTGTTAACCTAAATTTCCTCCACAGGTCTTCCAGGTAAGAGAAGGTATGAAGTAGCTATAAGAAGGCTGTAGTTATACTGTGTCCAACACCCACAGTCCAACCCCAAGGGTGCAAATGACAGCAATATAAGTACATACACCAAGTGGTCTCCTCCAAGAAATGTTCAAAAGTGTCATGCTGTTAAAGCTACTGGTCCCTGCTGCCAACAACAAGGGTGATTGATAGAAATCAAGGCAGAGTATGGCAGTAGCACACACACACACACACACACACACACACACACACACACACACACACACACACACACACACACACACACACACACACACAAACACACACAGTATGAGTGCACATATGTAACCCTGACTATGTGAATATGGGTAGAAACAGTCAGGTAGTATTAACAAACATTCCCTCCCCAGGTCTTCCAGGTAAGAGATGGTATAAAGTAGCTATAAGAAGGCTGTAATTATGTAATTATACACTATGTACAAACATGCCACTGTCCAACCCAAGGCCATAGGTTTTTGTAATAATACCTGTAGAGTAATGATTAGAGCAATAATCATTAAAGATGTGACCACTGCAAGAATCTACATTTGTTAATTGACATCTCTCTCTCTCCCCCACCTTATCTTCACCAATAATCTAAACACATAAATGAATGGGTATGTTTTCCACCAAACCTACTGTTGGATCACATATATATATCTTCGGCTTTTCCCGGTTAGGGGTTGCCACAGCAGATCACCTGTCTGCTCATGATTGGCAGTGGAGTTTTACAGTGTTGAGTTGCCAGCCCAATGCCCAACCTTCCACAGAAGGCACACGCACACCTGCACTCACACCTAGGGCCAATTTAAAGTGTCCAATCCACCTGCAGCATGTCTTTGGGATGTGGGAGGAAACTGGAGCACCCGGAGTGAACACACACACACACACACACACACACACACACACACACACATATATATATATATATATATATATATATAGATAGATATATATAGATAGATATATATATGGATCTACTTTGATCCAGCGAATTTACGTTTCACTGAAATGTAAATTCGCGATCTCACTTACGCGAAAGTGCATTTTTTCGCAAATGCACGTTTGTATAAAAACAAAAATAAAACTAAATAAAAAAACACACTAAACACACTTATGCAGGGGGGCAAGCCCCCCTGCACCCCCTATGTGGGGGGATGTATCCCCACACCCACCCTAATTTAATATTCTCACTCCAAGATCGCACTACAGTGGGGAAAAGGGAATATCCCCACTGTACCACGGTCTCAGCAATAGTTTTCTTAGGTGTACATAAACACTAAATGTTGATGTACAACTAATGTTACATGCAAACAGTATGTTTTTATTTCTTTTCTTTTCTGTTTTTTTTTTTTTTTTTTTATTTTTATTTCTGTTTTTAAACGAAAGTGCATTTTTAAAAAAATGCACTTTCGCATAAGTGAGGTCACGAATTTATGTTTCGATGAAACGTAAATTCGCTGGATCAAATGTGTTTTATATATATATATATATATATATATATATATATATATATATATATATATATATATATATATATATATATATATATATATATAGAGTGCATTTGGACATCAGATCCACACTCTGAACCTCTTACTGCAACAAATCTGTCCAAAGGCTGTCTAAATGGGGGTGAAGGGGCCCAAACTAGCCCTTATCCCTTCTTCCCCAGCAGCAACTGTTCTGCCTTGCAACAAGATAATAAGGCATACCATTATTTCTCTGAAATGCTAATTCCACCTAAAACGTGGCTTTTCAGCGCTTCTGTGGATCCCTAGTGATATCTGCATTGCTTACTGTACTTATTTCCTTGTTTCACTTGAAAGAAAGTAACTGTTTGTCGTTTTTGCATTTAAGTTACCTGCAACACATTGCATTTAAGTTACCTGGCACTTGCTCACTAAAGCAATTACATAAGTCAGCACTAAAAAATTAAAAGCACTACACCCTCACAAACTCCCTTTGAGTACCTTGTTCCCCACTGGCCCTTTTTTTCAATTATAAAGGAATTCCCAATACTATTCTAGCATGTCCAAAGGTCAGTTGTCAATCTCCTCTCTGGTCCAGCTGGTGAATCTGGGAATCTTGAGGCAATGTTACAACTGCCTCATGTACACAGACAACCCTCTCCTCCTCCCAACAAATTCCAACACATGTGAGAGATGCAACCATATAGCCAAACTGGAGGCTAAGCTCTCTCAATTCAGTACTGGCATAACCAGTCAGGAGGAGAAGGAAACCACACCCACTACAATTCCAGTCTCACATAGACCTACCACGACAGCAAACCAAGCATATAAACACACAAAAACATACTCGGAGGCTCTAAATAAAAATCTGCCTAAGCAGCAGAGACCTCCAAAGCAGAAACCCAAGCAACCGCTACCCCAAAACAAAACATGTGCAACACATAGCTCACAAAGCCAGTGTGCTGAACAGTCACAGCCCTTAAGGCTAAACAACACACCTGATACACTTGTAATAGGCGACTCTATCGTCAGGCACACTGACGTCCCGCTCACCAGGCTGAACAAGGAGAAGGTCATGGTGAGCTGCCTGTCGGGCGCTAGGATCCGCCACATAACACAAGCACTCAGGTCACTCCAAGGCAAGTACAAATATGACTCGGTCATTGTCCATGCTGGTGTGAATGACCAGAGACGTACCTCCCTGGACTACATGAAAAGAGACATAGAGGAGTTCTCTGAGCATGTAGCCCAGGCTGGTATGACCCTGACCTTGAGTAGCATCTTACCCTCACCAAGAATGATGCCACAATATGAAGACAAGATGATCAATTTCAACAATTGGCTTAAGTATTGGTGTCATTCAAAGGGGATCCAATGCCTGTCATCCTGGGATGACATGCTCGACAAGCCATGATGCTTCGCTAGGGACGGCTTGCACCTGTCACCCTTGAGCTTTCGGATATTGGCAAAGGCTCTTGCTTCCCCCATAGTGCCTTTTTTAGGCAAGGCTCAAAAGACAAACCCACCTCCATAGGTATCACAAGGGATAAGAAACTAAGAGTAATGCTACTCAATGCCAGAAGTCTAAACTTCAAGATGCACGCACTCGAAACTCTCCTTAACATGGAGAACATTGATATCTGTGCAGTAACAGAAACCTGGTTCAAGGCTCCTGAGAGCACCCCAGCACTACCAGGTTATACCTTATACCATGCTTTTCGGTCCCAAAACTTGGACCGAACCACAAAAGGAGGGGGAGTATCAATATTCGTCAAAGATACTCACACCTCCAGGTTGGTGGCACAGCACGAAGCATCAGAGACTACCCATGTGCAACTAACAGTGGGTAAAACTGCCTTCCAGTTTATAGCCTGCTACAGACCACCCTCCCAAACCCAGGAACCCCACTCAGCCTTCCTGAGAACACTGGAAAATATGAAGGTCTCTCCAAACACCATTATATTGGGTGACTTCAACTACCCAAACATAGACTGGGAGCATTACTCTAGCTCCAACACCCTAGCCAAAAGATTCCTAGAATTTATAAACTCAAATGCTATGGAACAACTTGTTACCACTCCCACAAGAGGGGAAAACATACTGGACCTGATCATCACCAACATGGGGACTCTATGCTCCAGACCAGAAGTGTATCCCTCACTGGTAAGATCAGACCATAAACTAATCTCACTGGATATTCACATCCCGACCCCACCCCCTGCCCAGAAAACCACAGTGAAAAACTTCTCTAAAGCAAATTTCACACTCCTCAAAACCGAGGTGGAATCCTTCAAAGCCCCCGAGCCTGTGGAAAATACGTCCCAGACCGCAGAATCCTTTATAAACACATTCTATGAACACCTTCAGGTATGCATGGATCATGCAATCCCAAATAAAACCAAGACCCAATCCTCCAAAGGCAGACATCCTGTCTGGTGGACCCCAGCCATAAACAAACTATACAATAGAAGGAGGAAGCTACTACATGATAGTGCAAAATCCCAAAAAGGGAAGGCATCTCTGATCAGTATTAGCAAAAAACTACGGGCACTTATAAAATCATCTAAGGCCAGCTTCGAGAGAAAAATTGCACAGGACACTAAGGATAATCACAAGGCTTTCTTTAGTTATGTTAGGAACCTGGGTGGGAATTCCCAGATATGCTCAGAATTAGTCCAAAATGACAAAAAATACATCGAACCCACAGACATTGCCAACATCCTAGCTGACAGGTTCAGCAAACTTCACCACCCCCACCAAAAGCCAAATATCTATCCCAGCAGAGTGCTGCCCCCCGACATCTCAGATCCTCAGGTAAGAGCTGCCCTCTCCAAAGCAAAAAAACCCAGCATCAGTGGGACCAGACGGTGTCCCGGGCTGCATCCTACATAAACTCCAAGAAGAGCTAAACCCAAACATAAAACTACTGTTCAATCTCAGCCTTACTACAGGATATGTACCCAAAGAGTGGCGTACAGCAACAGTGGTCCCTCTCCACAAAGGTGGTGCCTCAACGGATCCTGGAAACTATTGCCCCATAAGCCTGACTAGCTTGGTCTGCAATGCTATGGAAAGGATCATCATGGACCTCATAAATAAAGATATTGGGGACCTACAGACACTGGATCCTACCCAGTTCAGCTTTGTTAAGGGCAGATCCTGCCTCTTATACCTGGTTGATTTCTTTGAAACAGTCACCAAGGCCATTAACGAGGGGATGGTGGTCCACACAGCCAACCTGGACCTCGGAAAAGCCTTCGATACAATACCCCACTTGGGCATTATAGATAAGCTCGCCAGCTTAAATATAAACCCCTATGTCACTAGATGGGTTGCAAACTGGCTCAAGGACAGAACCCACACGGTTAGAATTGCTGGAGCCATGTCAGACTCCAAACCAGTTACAAGTGGCATCCCACAAGGCTCAGTCCTGGGACCTCTCTTGTTCAGTATATATATCTCGGAGGCACAGGCCAACACGGAAGGACTGTGGCTGACCAAGTTCGCAGATGACTGCAAACTATGCGCCATAATTGACTCTCCAGCCAACACAAGCATCCTCCAAAAAGGCCTGATAGAAACAGACAACTGGGGCCAGAGCCATGGCCTCAAGTTAAACGCCAAAAAGTGTATAGTCATCCCCTTTGGCAAATACAAAGTGCCCACAAATTACCACATAGGTGGTAATCCATTAAGTACAGAAGAAATAATTAGGGATCTGGGGACCCAAGTTGATAGCAATCTCTCATTTGACAACCACGTGGCCAAAGTGGTTAGAAAAACATTTTATATAGCCCACCTAATCATGAAGGGGTTCACATCTAGATCAGGGGAGGTCATCGTGCCTCTTTACTCATCCCTCATCAGGCCCATAATTGAGTACAATGCCCCTTTTGGGATGTACCTTACCAGACACCTGCAGCAACTGGAAAGACCCCAAAAGTACCTCACCAAGAGGATCAAAGGGCTCAAACAGATGCCATATGCTACCCGGTTAAAGAAACTCCAGCTCTACTCAGTGGCATACCGCCTGCTCAGAAGTGATCTGTGCCTGACGTATAAAGCCATGTCCAACCCGGAATTAATGGACATGCTGCATGTCAGAAAATCCAAATCCCATCGAGCTACGCGCTCGAGAGACTTGAACCTCAGCACTGAAATAAATAGGACATGCTGGAGGGACAGATTCATAACCCAGAGGCTCCCTTCACTCTGGAATAAAATCCCAGTGCAGGTTAGGCAGAGTCCCTCATTGACTCTCTTCAAGAGGAATCTTGATGAGTGGATGGGAGATTGTAGGTTTACCCCAGGTATCACTTCTGTGTCACTGTTAGACAGAGGCACAGTATACTAACCTCGAAAAAGGGCATAGCAAAATTAATTTAAAATGGGTGGTGAAAGCCAAACACACTCTGGCTAGGCTTATAAATGCCCTAGGGCAGGTAGCCTAGTATGAACCTATGAACCTATGAACCAATTCTTGAAGCCAGGGCCCTGTAAACTACAATCAAAGCAATGTACCATTATACCATTTCAGCCTTATAAAATAATGATGACTTTCCAAACATATCTAGATGTCTAGTCTATCCAATGGTTCAAATCTTATCTGAGTGGTAGACAACAGGCTGTACTATGGCACAACAAACTATCTTCCCTTCTACATATCATCCTTGGGGTCCCTCAGGGCTCTATATTAGGACCCCTATTATTTTCTATCTTTATTAATGACCTATACACAGTTATCCCAACAGCCATCTGCATTCAATATGCAGATGACTCTACTTTGATTTGCTCTGCCACCTCCCTTTAAGTCTGCAGACTCTATCCCAAAATGTTTTTAATATTGTCGAAAATGGGCTCTGTAACTGACGTCTCCTATTAAATCCTAACAAAATGAAGCTACTGCTTTTGTCCCCCACTCGTAAAGCTTTTGCTCCAACCTTTACTATAAAATCTAACAATGGCACTATCATAGTCCCAGATCCCTGTACCAAACTCTTAGGTGTAACAGTTGATAACAACCATAAGTTTGATATGCATATTAATAGGACTATTAAAAAAGTTAATAAAAAACTTAGCTCACTATACAAGATCAAATTTTTCCTCACTCTGCTAGCTAGGACAGTAATTGCCCATACACATTTGTTTTCCACCCTCCTTTATACATCCCCTCTCTTCATGAATTTGAGTCAGTCTGACCTTAATAAACTCTCTAGCTGTTTTAATCATATTGCTAGATTTGCCACTGGAGTAGCATACAGATCACAGCACTGTCTGAACCTAAAGAATCTAGGGTAGCTAGAATTGCCTATCCAACTTCAGTACAATCAATTAATAGTAGCCCATAAAATTCTCTACCAACCTGAAAACACACCCATACTTACAAAAATGATCACCCCTTGCAGCATCCTCAAGACACTTTGCTCATCCAACAAATTACTAGTCCAAACCCTCAAAAGCAACAACTCATCTGGAGACTCTCTATATGCCAACTCTTTTGGTAAAATATGGAACTCACTTCCTGCTGAGCTTACTTCAGAACCCATTCTAACCCAATTAAAAAAAAATCTAAAACCGTACTTTAAAAGGCAATGGCTATATCCTTGCACTAATCCTGACTAACTCTGGGAATATAAATATGTGCTAAAGAGGTCTTTTGGCCACCCCTACATTGCTTCCTAATTGCTTCCTAATTGTTACTCTATAACAAATCAGATTTATATATGACAGAATGAATGACTTTTATCCTATGTATTGTATCTGTAACAGTGCTTTAACTTGATTAATGCAACAGTTTTTCTGAATGTATGTATGGAGCTTTTCTCCCCTGGCCTCCACTGAAAATGGACAAGTATCCAGTCGGGCTATCCAGGACAAAAATGTAAAATAAATAAATTAAATAAGTAAATAAATAAATCAGTTAGTACAGTCATTCAACAGTGGGGAAAGGAGTCTGTAGAATCAGGCAGGTTTTCTCTCTCTTTCTTTATATATATATATATATATATATATATATATATATATATATATATATATATGTATATATATATATATATATGTGTGTGTATGGAGATGCATATATGTGGACATACATACATATATATATATATATATATATATATATATATACACACACATATATATATAAGGTGAATACATATATATATATATATATATATATATATATATATATATATATATATATATATATATATATATATATATATATATATATATATATATATATATATATATATATACACACATAAATATACAGAAATATATGACAGCTACAAACACATGCAATCTGAGGGTCATGCTGCTGCATAATAGAAGTCTAAATCTGAAAATGCACTCACTGGAAGTATTCCTTAAAATGGGGAACAATGACATCTGTGCTGTAACAGAGACCTAGTTAAAGGCAGCAGGAAGCACCCCTGCACTACCAACCTATAACTCATTCCACAACTTTTGGCTGCAGAACTTGGACTAAAGCTCCAAAGGTGGTGTTATTTCCATATTCATTATGGATGCACACACCTCCAGAGTGGTAGACCAACATCATGCATTACAGATCCTGCAGGTGTAGCTAACACTGGGTAAGACAGTGGTTCAGGTTGTAGCCTGCTATAGGTCCCTAAACATGTCCCAAGACTCACACTCCATGTCCCTAAACACCCTGGGGAATATTAGTGTCCACCCTAACACTCTTATACTGGTTGATTTCAACTACCCCACCATTAACTGGGAAAGCTACTCATGTACCGATGCACATGCCCATCACATCAACCTGGTCCTTGCTAAAATGGGCGACTGCTGCTCTACACCAATAGTCAACTTCTCCCTTGTTATATCTGAAGACAAATTAATCACCTTTGGAAATCCACAGCCCTCCCACCCCCCTTGCACAGGTAACCACCATGAAAAGCCTTTCCAAAGATAACTATGGCCTCATAAAAACAGAGGTGGCTATCCTCACGGCAGCCATGCAAATGGAGACTACTTGCATGACTGCTGAATCAAACAACAATGCACTATGAACACATACACAAATGCATGGATACCGCAATACCCAATAGAACCAGGACCCTCACCTCCAAAAAAAAGGAAGCCAATCTGGTGGTCCCCGGCCATAAAGAAACTGTACAACAGTTCCGATATGGAATAAGGTGAAGTCCCAAGACTGGGAAAAAAACTTATCAGCCTCAATTAAAAGCTGAGATCCCGCATCATGTATGACAAAGTTAGTTGTGAAAACAGAATTAGAGCACATAGTAAAGACAACCACAAGACCTCATACAGTTATGTAAGGAATCTCCATGGCAATACCAAGATTTGTTCTGACCTACTAGACAATGGTACTTCCTAGACTGAGCCAACAAATATTGCCAATATACTGGCTGACATATTGAGTGCAAACTTTACCCCTTCCCCCCAAAGGACCAATCACAATACCAGTACACTGCCAGGCACCCAGTATTACTGCTGCACAGGTTAAAACACCTCTGTCCAAGGCCAAGAATACTGCTTCTATGGGACCTGACAATATCACTGTCTGTGTTCTACATGAACTACAGAGTGACTTGGCACCTCACCTGTGTGCCCTGTTCATGCACAGTTTCACCTCAGGCTTTGTTCCTACTGAATTGTGCACTGCTACAATCAACCCGCTCCACAAACGAGGCGTGACTACAGACCCTGGGAAATACTGCCCCAACTGCCTGACAAGTCTGTTATGCAAAGCTATGGAATGCATCATCATGCACCTAATAAACAGGAATATGGGAATCTGCAGACTCATGATCCCACACAATTTACTTTTTTGAAGGGTAGGTCATACCTGCTCAATTAACCTGGTCAACGTCTTGGCATCAGTCACCTGAGCTGCGGATGAAGGCAAGGTGGTACATACAGCCTACCTTGATCTGGCCAAAGCCTTTGATAACATTCCCCACTCAGGAATCATGCAAAAACTCACTAAGCTAGTCATCAATCCCTATATCACTAGGTGGGTTGTAAACTGGGTCACAGAGAGGACTCACAGTATGGAAATAGCTGACTCCAAGTCACACTGCTGAGCAGTCATAAGTGGAGTCCCACAGGGTTCTCTCCTAGGTCCTCTCATGTTTGGTATCAACTTCTCTGAAGTCCATGCCAACACAAAGGGACTCTGACTGACAAAGTTTGCAGAAAATTGCAAGCTGAGAGCTATTATTAACTACCCAAGTGATGTTGTCATCCTACTGAAAGGTCCCACTGAGACCAGTGACTGCTGTCAGAGCCATGGCCTTAAGCTCAATGTCAGAAAATGTGTAGTCATCCCCTTTGTGGAAAACCTTGTTCCCATGATTTACCACATTGATGGTAGCCCCATGAACAAAGAAGACTTTATACGAGATCTGGGTACACAGGTTGACAGCAATGTCTCTTGACCACCACATCGCCACTGTGGTCACAAAGTCCTTCTATATGGCACATCTCAGTACTAACGCATTAGCATCCAGGAAGGAAGAGGTCATTGTCCCGCTGTACTCTTCTTGACAGAGTGACACAGTTTGTTTCAGCATACATATTCTGATATATCTGAGGTAAGTAAATGAAATGCATGTCCTCATTTTCTGACAACAATCATGTAATTACAGTGATTTACCAGAGAAATTATAGTAATCTGTAAAACAGACCAGAAATATGAGCAATAAACCTGGACATCCTGAACCAATCTAGCCAGTTGACAGGTATGCTCAGAACTCATTTCTGTAATGAATCTGGACCAAGGCTGACAAAGTGGTGGGTGGAAGCCATGAAAATGGGGATGTATCATAAGTACTGGCATAGATAAGCTAACACAGTTGCTGTATTAACACCCTCCTGTGTGCTCTAACATATATTTAGTGAAATAGCACAAGTAATTGAATTAGGAAATCTGCTATGGGTAATTACACATGTATTTGCAAATATATCAGGCACTACGGCACTGACAAACAGACACCAGTGTGAAAGTGCATACCCAGAACCAACATCACCACAGTCACAGTCACACACTGGTAAGTCAAGTGAACAGTAGAGTATACGGACTGTGTGAACAAATACATCATTGTTTGCCACTCACACACTAGCCCTACATATACAGTCCCAATTCTCAGTGTAGTCTGAATCCTGACCTTGGTACAGGACATGTCTCAGTCTGCCCCTACAAACACATACAGCCAATAGATCAGCAGAAACTGGAGCAGCATGCACAGTCAGATAAAGAAGGAGCCATAACACTTACATCTACCCCCCATACACAGCCCAAATAACATGTACACATGACATGTGTACACAATCATGACAGTCTGTTAACAATGGCCAGACATACACAGGCCTCTCACATGTACAGTTCACATCACAATGTACAGGCTGAGGACTCATATCTATGGCCTCTTCCCTGACGTGTCTGTGGGTCTACTACATCACTGGGAAGGTAGCAGGAATGAAGTCAAGAAATAATGAAAATAAATAAGTCTGCCTCATTGACATCTGGACAAAGCCTGACATCATTTGAGGGCAGAGGAATAAACACAGGGGTAGAGTGGACATATTGCTGTAATACATTGAGACAATTGCAGATGTTACTGTGTTTGTTGTAACATTCTTTATGAGGAATACGACGTCGGTAATACCAATAGATGTGAGTATTTACTGATTGCATTCCCCAGAGTCCACGACTGATTTACCATGGACACCAACTGTCTGGGTACAGACAAAACATAATAGGCAGACATGTGGCCAGTCTGTGGACAGAGTGCCAGTGGAGAGGTATGTCAGAGAAATATCACTGTCAGTCGTGAGTCACTCACTAAATGCAATTTATCAATCCACCATGTGTATAACAGCACTGATGACATAGAATCTGTTCACAAATCTGTTGATATGTCCCCCATGTTGTTTGGCTGTCTCCACATGTCCTGTCCTGTGATGTATTGCCATGTACTGTATGTGAATCTGTAGCCCACCATGTCTGTAATGTCCCTCACACAGGCAAGGAAAAGGGGCAAGCCCACATTAAGGAATGTTGCATATGTCGCAACTAGCAGCAGTGTCCAGGCCCACAGCACAATACTATGTGGGCACCTACATAGTAGTATGGCCTTAGCAATACCTGACATCTGCACATCTGTACAGAGGACCGACTGAAAGTAGACAGCCAAAAGGTTATGCATTAGGATGAATGTTTTAAAAGATAGAAGTCTGAAACTGAAAGGTATGCCATTACTGCATGACAGCAATCCTCAATGGCATGTCCAAAAAATAGCAGTCTACCGTTAATATCAACATATTAGATCAATATCCAATAGGAGATACATAAAAACATACAGCTCAAACACCAAGAACAAGATAGTTAGTACTCAGAGTCCCAGCTTTGCATGCAGGGGTGTATGGTTCTAGTACTACAATCTGCAATTTACTCGTACTTGGAAAAGTATTGTTAAAAGTACTAACATAATGATACAATATGTGTTAAACTATTTTTGTCAACCAGTGCACTGTAGCTGGTGTAACATGCAAGTGTGACTGCATATAACTTGGGATACTACCCATGTATGAAACAAATACAAAGAGAAAAGATTTTGGTACTACCCATATATACTCAGGTGTCCCATACAGTTTAGTCACACCTCTTGCTACTGTAATGACAGCACATAGAAGGACGTTACGTACAGGAAATGAAATACACTATTAAATATGTCATTACCCTGCTATTTTATCAGACTGGAATGTGATCACTAGTTGCCAGGGCTGAGCTATACTTAGCAGGATTCAGCATTGCTTAAATGTAAATGCTAAGCAGATTTACGCAGTGTTAAGCGAAGCCTACACAGTGTAACCGTCTATTCGTTTAATCATACGTTAGCACCAGTTACTATCAAGCAAACCCGTGCAAACACGCTTAAAGCTGCTCAAAACTGCCTTAATCACTCTGTATCCAACAGTCTTTGTTCTGCCTAGCAACAAAATAAACAGGTCTTGAACCCAGAACCCTGCATACCATAGCCAAAGCAATTTACCAGTAAGCCACCTCTGCTGTATGGTTTTAGGATGTTTTCCTCAAACATACCCTTCTTTACAGCCAGTTTACAATAGGGAAGAGACACTGTGCAATTAGGAAGGATTGTTATATATATATATATATATATATATATATATATATATATATATATATATATAAAGAAATATATGCATAGAGAGAGAGAGAGATAGATATGTATGGAGATCCATATATGTGTATAACAATATATAGATATATTACCAAGAAATACTGAGGTGTGTGTGTGTGTGTGTATATATATATATATATATATATATATATATATATATATATATATATATATATATATATATATATATATATATATATATACACAAATGTATATATATATATATATATATATATATATATATGGGTCCTGGCTGTATCGTCGAAGGTATGGTTCATCAATCTGTACTTTGTCAAACCCAGTTTAGCGAAAGTACATTTTGGGGAAAATGCACTTTTGCTAAAGAAAAAAAAACATGCAGTTTGCATGTAAAATTAGTTGTACATCAAAGTATACTGTTGATGAACAACTAAGGAAACCCTTGTTGAGATCGTGGTACAGAGTGGATAAAGAAATATTCCCTTTTCCCCACTGTAGTGCGATCTCGGAGTGAGAATATTAAAGTAGGGGGTGTGTGGGGGTGCAGGGGGCTTGCCCCCCTGCATAACACTGTTTAATGTTTTATTTTTTTATTTATTTTTTATGTTTTTGTTCCTCGAAAGTGCATTTCGATAGAATGCACTTTTGCGGAAGTGAGTTATCGAAAATATGGTTTGATGAACTGTATTTTGATAAATCAATGTAGAGCCATATATATATATATATATATATATATACACACACACACACACACACAACACACAGATATATATATATATATATATATATATATATATATATATATATATATATACATATACACACACACACACGCACGCACACACGCACACACACACACACACACACACACACACATATATATATGTATGTGTGTGTATGTGTGTGTACATGCATGTGTGTGTGTGTATATATATATATATATATATATATATATATATATATATATATATATATATATAAACATACATGTCCCAAAATGTCCATACAAACATATGCTGCTGATAGACCACCCATAACTGGGGCAGCATGCACAGTTGGATACAAAAGGAGCCATGGCACTCATATCTGCCCCCCCCCCCCAGTCCAAATAAATAAGTGAACAGTACACTGCAACAAAATCATGCTAGGCCATACACAATGGCCAGACATACAACAACCTCTTAGCAAAACAACTAAAATGTCTGAGCATAGCAAAGAGAAATACAACCAGCCAGTAATTCATGCATGTTCATTATACTCTGATGTCTTGGCCAAATTCTTCAAGGAGTAGAACATTACAAGAAATACATGCCTTAATCACAAGAAGCAATTAACAATTAATTACATAATTAAATACACAGCCTCCAATTACACTCCTCATTTAAACCCCCTATGGGATAAAGTATCACATTTAATATTAATACATTGAGTCTATACACAACAATTGTCCTTTTATGAATGTTTCATCAGACTGAGGAACAGACCTTTTCAAAAACTGTACCTTGGAACCCACTACTGTCCCCATGGTGAGATTTATTCAAATGTATGGCTATAGAACTGTCATCTTTATTATCAGTAATATGTCTCACATGTTCTAACAACCTAGTTTTAAAACATGTATTACTCTCCCCCACATAAAATATGTTACAAGGGCATCTAAGAGCATTCTTTATACACCAACCTCTTGAATGTACAGACTTCAACATGTTTTCCAGCCTTTCCCCTCAGCAGGAATGACAGCACTAAATAATGATAGACCATTACACCTATCAACCTCCTACTGTATGACATCTGGACAAAGCTTGACATAACTATTGGACAGAGGCCCAAATATATAGCCATACTTGAAATATTGCTGTTATACACTGAGAAGGGTTTGTTGTAACATATCTTTTCTGTGGGATATTGTAGTGGGCTACATATTGTACTTATTTGCTGCCTGCACTTGAATTAAGTCATTTTTGTGTTTAAATAATCTGTTTAACTGTTGTAGGCTACACACTAAAGTGCAATAGCCTTTTCTGTGCATTTAAAGTGTTGTTTTGATTGTATCTACTCTATTTTCTGAAAAAAATATATATTCTTGTTACCCGCCTTTCTGTTTTCAGGTTATTGCTGAATCCAGGGCTGAGTTACAAGTTTCTGTGTTTCCCATATCTTACTTGGATAGAAGGAAGTTTCTCTGTTCACCTGTGAGACAGGGGAGCTTTGAGCAGCCTATCTGTCCCCGGAGGAGTGGTTTCAGCCCAGAAGTTAGTAGTTTATAAGCCATTTTGGTCTAATTTCTATCTCTTTCACTTCCCTGCAATAAAAAACGCATTTGTGCGGTTTTGTGCACTGGGCAGCACCATTTAGCTAGAGTTAAACTATTCTCGGCTCCACGAAGTCTACTGTTCAATTTTTCCCTTGGAACTAGACAAACCTTCAACTTTAGCACTCAAACCATTCATTTCACAGTCAAGCACTTGCTTAAAACTCATAGCAAGCACTGATTAACCCTAGCACTACACCCCCCTATACTGTCCAGAAGGACAAAGCTCTCTATTCTTCCCCACCAGCCAGTCAGAAAAACAGCTTACTCTACCTATTCAGGCATGTCCAAAGCACAGTTTCTGGTGTACTCTCCAGTCCAACTGGTGAATCTGGGCATTTTGAGGCAATGTTACAACTGCCTCATGTACACAGACAACCCTCTCCTCCTACCACCAAACACTAACATATGCAAGAGATGCAATTATACAGCCAAACTGGAGGCAAAGCTCTCTCAACCCAAGACTGGAACTGACAGTCAAGAGGAGAAGGGTAATACTTGCAACACACCACCAGTCTCACACAGACCTAATAGACCAACACCGGCAAATAACACATATGAATACATGAAAACATACTCGGAGGCTCTAAATAAAAATCTGCAAAAGCAACAGAGACCTCCAAAGCAGACATCCAAGCAACCTCCACACTCCATCACCAACCATGAAACACATACTTCATGTAATCAGTGTGCCACGCAATCACAGCCCTTAACCCAAAATAACATACCCAAAACACTAGTAATAGGTGACTCTATAGTCAGGCATACTGATGTCCCACTAACTAGGTTGGACAAGGAGAAGGTTACAGTTAACTGCCTGTCAGGTGCCAGGATCCGCCACATAACACAAGCACTCAGGTCACTCCAGAACAAGTACTAATACAACTCTGTCATTGTCCATGTTGGTGCAAATGACCTGAGACGTACCACCCTGGACTACATGAAAAGAGACATGGAAGAGCTCTCTGATCATGTAGCCCAGGCCGGTATGACCCTGACCCTGAGTAGCATCTTGCCCTCACCAAGAATGATGCCACAGTATAAAGAAAAAATGATCATTTTCAACAATTGGCTAAGTTTCTGGTGTCATTCAAAGGGGATCCAGTATCTGTCTGCCTGGGATGACATACTCAACAAGCCATGTTGCTTCACAAGAGATGGCTTGCACCTGTCACCCTTAGGCTTTCGAATACTGGCCAAGACTCTTGCCACCCCCCATAGTGCCTTTTTTAGGCAAGGCTCAAAAGACAAACTCACCACCATAAATAGCACAAGTAACCAAAAACTGAGGGTAATGCTACTCAACACCAGAAGTCTAAACCTCAAAATGCATGCACTCAAGGCACTCCTCAGTATGGAGAACATCGACATCTGTGCAGTAACAGAAACCTGGTTTAAGGCTCCTGAGAGCACCCCAGTACTACTAGGCTATAACTCATACCATACCTTTTGGCCATAGAACCAGGACCGAAACACAAAATGTGGGGGTGTATCCATATTCATCAAGGATACCCACACCTCCAGGTTAGTGGCGCAGCACAATGCATCAGAGATCATCCATGTGCAACTAACAATGGGCAAAACTGCAATCCAAATTGTAGCTTGCTACAGATCACCCACCATGGTCCAGGACCCCCATTCCACATTTCTGGAGACACTGGGAAATATGAAGGTCCTACCAAACACCTTAATACTGGGTGATTTCAATTACCCAAACATAAACTGGGAGAACTACTCAAGTACTAACTCCCTTGCCCAACGCTTCCTAGAATTTATAAACTCGAATGCCCTGGATCAACTGGTCAACACCCCACCAGAGGGAACAACATATTGGACCTGGTCATCACCAACATGGGCGACCGATGTTCCACACTGGAGGTCAACCCCTCGCTGGTTAGATCAGACCATAGACTAATCACTCTGGATATCTACATTCCGCCCCCACCCCCAATCAAGGAAACCACCATGAAAAACTTTTCAAAAGCAAACTTCATGTTACTTAAGACCGAGGTGGAAAGGTTCACAGCCCCCATGCTAAAGGACAATGCTGTCCAAGCTGCTGAAACCTTTACAAAGGCACTCTATGAGCATCTGCAGGAATGCATGGATTGTGCTATCCCAAGTAAAACCAAGACTCACTCCTCCAAGAAAAGGAAACCAGTCTGGTGGACCCCTGCCATAAACAAGCTATACAACAGAATGAGGAAACTAGTACAGAAAAGAGTAAATTCCCAAGAAGGAAAGACATCCCTGATCAGTATCAGCAAGAAACTACGATCCCTCATTAAATCATCCAAGGCTAGTTTTGAAAGAAAAATTGCCAATGACTGCAAAGATAACCAGAAAGCATTCTTTAGCTATGTCAAAAACCTAAGTAGAATCTCTCAGATCTGCACCGAGTTAGTGCAGAATGGCACAAAATACACTGAACCGACTGATATTGCAAACATTCTGGCAGACAGGTTTAGTGCAAACTTCACCCCCTAAATACACTGTTCAAACTCAGTCTCTCTACAGGCTACATACCCATAGAGTGGCGCACAGCAACAGTTATCCCGCTCCACAAAAGTGGAGCCACAACGGACCCCAGGAGCTATCGCCCCATAAGCCTGACTAGCCTGGTCTGCAAGGCTATGGAACGCATCATCATGGAACTCATTAATAGAGACATTGGGAACCTCCAAACCTTGGACCCTACCTAGTTTGGTTTTGTTAAGGGCAGATCATGCCTCCTAAACCTGCTGGACTTCTTTGAGACAGTTACCAAGGCATTAGACGAGGGAAAGGAGGTCCACACAGCCTACCTAGACCTCACAAAGACTTTCGACACCATTCCCCATTCTAGTATTATAGACAAGCTCACCAGCTTGAACATAAACCCCTACATCACGAGATGGGTTGCAAACTGGCTCATGGATAGAACCCACATGGTGAGAGTTGCAGGCTCTATGTCCGACTCTAAACCGGTTACAAATGGTGTCCCCCAGGGTTCAGTCCTAGGACCCCTCCTGTTCGGTATATACTTCTCAGAGGTACAGGCAAGCATAGGAGGACTATGGCTGACCAAGTTTGTAGACAACTGCAAACTAGGGGCCCTAACTGATTCTCTGGCTGATACAGACACCCTTCAGATGGGTCTCACTGAGACGGATACCTGGTGTCAAAATCATGGCCTCAAGCTAAATGCCAAAAAGTGCATAGTCATCCCCTTTGTAAAAAACAAAATACCCGTGAACTACCACATAGGTGGTAGTCCCCTAAATACAGAAAATGTAATAAGGGATCTGGGGACTCAAGTAGATAGTAATCTCTCCTTTGATAATCATATTGCCAAGGTGGTTAGAAAATCCTTCTATGTGGCCCACTTAATCACAAAAGGGTTCGCATCTAGAACAAAAGAGGTTATTGTGCCTCTCTACTCATCACTCATTAGACCCATCATAGAATACAATGTCCCATTTGGGATGTACCTTACAAGACACATGCAACAGCTGGAAAGGCCACAAAAGTACCTCACCAAGAGAATTACTGGCCTCAAACAGATGCCCTATGCAGCCCGACTCAATAAACTCCAGCTGTACTCAGTTGCATACCACTTACTCAGAGGTGATCTCTGCCTGACATACAAGGCCATGTCCAACCCAGAATTGATGGACATGCTCCACCTAAAAAAAAACAAATCCCAGAGAGCCACACACTCTAGAGATATAAACCTCACCACAACGATAAATAGGACATGCTGGAGGGATAGATTCCTATCCCAGGGACTCCCCATGCTTTGGAACAGGATTCCAATATACATCAGGCAGAGCCCCTCACTAACACTCTTCAAGAGAAACCTTGACGGGTGGATAGGAAACAGAAAATTTACCCTGGGGATCACTGCACTGGATCTGCTGGACAGTGGCAAAGGGAACTAATGGCTCTGCTGGACAGTGGTGCAGGGAAATGATGGATCTGCTGGACAGAGGCACAGGGAACTAATCTAAGGGGGTGGCAAAAGCCAACACATTCTGTCTAGGCTTATAAATGCCCTTGGGCAGATAGCCTAGTACTTACCTATGAACCTGTATAAAGTTAGTAAAATAAATGAATGTTAGCATTTACAGAATGCAATCACCAGAGTATGCTACTGATTTGCCAAGGACAATACCTGTCTGGGCAGCATACCAAACATAACAGGCTAACCTGTGGCCATTATGTGGATGGCCCTACAGTTGAGAGCTATGCAGAGACAGAACTTTGTCAGACTGAAACCCATGCAGAAGTAACATGCGCAGGCAAACCCTCTTAAACTAGCAGTATTTCAAACATATAACAGCAATACTCACATTCTGCCCCTAAGTCTTGAACCTTCTCCACCATTTAGTTGGCTTGTCTCCACAAGTTTTATTGTAAGGCTTAGTAGCTCACACAACTCCAGGATGTCTTCCTCACAAGTAAGGGAAAGGGCCAACACCTACATGGAGACTCAATTATAGGAGTGTGTTGCCATGACATTGGCTATTGGAAGAACTACACACCTGCTCTGCATGCAATTAGCAAGTGGGGAACACCAATAAGTGTACAGGCCATCACCTGGTCATGAGCATCACGTACAAAAGCCATGCTGCCACCTATTCAAACCAGCTTTATCCCTGTAGTACATAAACTGGAAAAGAGAAGAAAAAAAGGTAAGTGAAACATGTAAGCATGTAATTGAATGTAGTACTTGGACTGTAATAATGGGAAATGTGATTTGGAGGAATATATGTCCCAACAAGATTTGCTGTACTAATATCCTGCTGAACAGCTGTTATTGCCATAGCATCTGGCCCTCTCTGCAGTGGGAGTGATCACAGCCATACCCCCCCAACTGTACAGATCTTCACAAAATGTCCAGATTTTCCCATCATAGCTTTTTATCTGTTCCTCCTGAAATTTGTACTTTTCTGGCAAATAGCTGAGGATTGAAGTCATCAAGTAATGACAAACACTTGAGTTTAAGACCCCACATCCTTAAGAATATTCATGGTATTGCAAAATATATTATTTTACAAACTTCCTATGTTGATAGTCCCCAGTGTGGCTCAGGAGTATAGTCACTGGAGTGGTCTTCAGTGGTGGGTATTGTATTCCCCATCCACTCATCCAGATTTCTATTCAGGGTGGCCAGTGATGTGCACTGCTTCACATGTATGTGATTTATATTCCATAACATGGACAGTGTCTGGGTTGTGCACATGTCCCACATGCATGTTCTTTGAAGTGTGGAAGTGTGCTTGAGGTCTCTGTGGCATGTTGTGTGGACAGATTGATATCTTCAGAAGTAGCATTTCTGTTCTAGTTTGGTGAGACATGGCTTTGTAACTGAGGTAGTGATTGCACCTACATAGACAAGACAGTATGATACGGGAATTCAGTGGAGTTATCGGAGTCTGTCCATATGGGGCATGTATATAAGGCAAGGTATGCCCTTTGTGGGGTACGTTTGCAGACTCTACAGTTGTTGCAGGTGTCCAGTGGGGAACATGGCAAAAGGGCCACTGTACACATTGATTGGGCTACTGAGGAGATGGAACAGGGTACCATGTCTTTTTACTTGCTGGATAACACACACTCAGTCAGGAGATGTAACACATCAAAGTACTTTCTGATGTCAGTGGCACTGTTGTGGTCAACATGCAGCTGACTTTCAACCTGTGTTCCCCATTCTGTTATAATAACATCACTGTTCAGTGGACTACCACCAATGCATTACTTCATGTGAGTCATATTTTTTCCAAAGGTAATGGCGGCACATCTCTTGGCATTGAGGTAATGTCCAGGGTTTTGACAACAGTCATAGGTGTCAAGTGGCCTTTTAGCATAATGTCAACATCACATGGATTGGGAATGCTACCACCCACCTTCCTGTTGTATGCAAACATTATCAGCCAGGGTGCCTTTGTGTTCTCCTGCAACTCAGAAGGGTAGATCCCAAACATGAGAGGACATGGGTCCATATCCTGTGTGACACCAGTCATGTCTAGTCATTGGTTTGACATGGAGTCTACTGCAATCACACTGTGGGTACTATCTGTGAGGCGATTTGCATGAGAACTACTAGTATAGTGGTTGCTGCCTAGCCAAGTGTGTTTGTGTATGATTCCTGGGTGGACAGTGGTCTCTGAGTATTAGAAGGATTGCCTATGCTGTTAACTAATCCATACTGTCACATAGCCATTGCACATGGCACTACACATTTAGGGCTGTGGATTGTCTACACCAGCCTCTATGGTGTTTGACAACTGTTGGCCTTGTAATGTAGACATTGAGACATATACTAGGTCCTCAGTATAATAATTTAGAAAAACCCACCCCTCAATGGATCCTGTTATTACACAATATCATCACCACCCATAAAGGATACTGATGACAGACAGAGACACACCCACACACACTTGCCAGTACTAAGTTTTGAACCCCTACTTATCTATATATTGTTACTGCAAACAAAGTCATGCATTTATCGCATGCACCACAGAACTTATAAGATGGATGTTGTCCCAAGGTACGTCTAAGGTGAGGAACATCACCAGCCCTTGTAAATACTGGCATTGGGTGATGTGGGTGTGAGATTTCATAAAATATTTAACTCATACACACACACATTTACATTTGCCAGGAGTGAGGTTCAAACCTCTACCTAACTATGGTTTCAGACCTTTATGTTATGCATTTACCACACACACCACTTACCTTATATGGTTTAGTGTTGCCAACAGGTACTTCTAAGGTGAACGATATCTGCAGGACTGATAAAGTCGGGCACTGAGAAGTGTACTGGGTGTAAATGGTGCCAAAATCTTTAAGGTACGAACATATATATATATATATATATATATATATATATATATATATATATATATATATATATATATATATATACACATATATATACACACACAAACAAACACTTGCCAGGAATGAGACTCAACCCCCTAGCTATGTAGTTATTGCTACTACATTGTTACGCATTTATCGCACTCACCACAGAGCTTAGAGGCAGAATAGTGTCCAAACATACCTCTAAGGTGAGTGACATCAGCAGCAGTGCTAAAGGAGGGTAAGGGAAGTGTAGTGAGTGTGAATGGCCTCAAAATCATATTTCAACAAAGACACACATACTCTCTCACACAAATGCACACATTTTCACAGTGGCCAGTAGAGGGATTAGAACTTCTACCTAACTAGTTTGCGACACTATCATATTATGCAGTTATCTCAAGGCCACAGAACTTACAAGGGTGCAAGCTGCCCAAAGGGTTATTTCAGGGTGACTGACATCAGCAGGAGTGCTAAAGTAGGGTAATGGGAGGTGTAGTGAGTGTGAATAGCCTCAAACACATTCATCTAGAAACACACACACACACACACACACACACACACACACACACACACACACACACACACAACTTTACATTTGGCAGGACTGAGATTACAACTGCTACAAGGACTGAGATTACAACTGCTACATGGACTCCGTTTCTTTAAAAAAAATTGCCTGAATCTCCTTGTGTTCTGACTGTGCTTCTCAAACATTTTGGAAATATAGAGTATATTTTAGTGCATTTATTAAAACTGTATTTGCCCTAATATTGCTATAACTCAAGTGCTCTAGGTTGCACTGTATCTGAATTGTTTTACTGTGTTTTAGCTGCTTTTCTGTATATATAGACTTTCATGTATACGTAGACTAGCTACTTATTCTACTGTATTACTGCCTCTTAAATCGTTTTTCAGTTGTGCACTTGCCTTACTTCATTTAAAAAGTTTTAAATTGCTAATTTTGTAGAGTTTTAATTGCATTTACTGTTTAGGGCTACACACTGAAGTGCGTTAGCCTTTTCTGTGTTTATTTATTGTATTATTGCATTGTTTAGCCTGTTTTAACCAAACCCCCCAAAAAAAAAACAAAAAAAGAATACTATCTTGTTTGCTCGTTTCCCACCTTTCCTAGCTAGTATAGTCCAGATCCCAGGCTTTGCTGGTTTCAGGACTTTATTTTCTGTGTTCAGAGCTATCCAGACCTCGCTGTGATAGAGGGAAGTCCTACTGCTTACCAGTGGATTTGGTAAGCATTGTATTGCCTATCTAACAGAAATTGTAATTTTACTAGTCATTTTGGGACAATTTCTATCCCTTTCAGCTTTGTGGCTTAAAAATGCATGTGTTAGCAAATTTTTTGCATCGTGCAGCACCGCGGGGCTACGGTTAAACTATTCCAGGTGCCAGAAAGTCTGCTCTTCAAATTTTCCCTTAGAACTAGCTGGTTTCTCAGTAGTAGCACTAAATTCAGAACCCCTGTGACTAACACTTGCTCTAGAATCTGCTGGAAAGCACTAGGAAGCCTTAAACTGATACAAGCACTCAACTCTCCTTGTTAATAAGAAGAAATTAATCGTAGGCACTAAACAGCATATAATTGCAAAGTATCTTGCAAAGGTAAGGGGAAACAGCTCTTGTACTTTACAAAAAAAGCGTCTAAACAGGCATGTCCAAGGGTCAGCTTCCAGTGATTTCTCCTGTCCACCTGATGAGTCTGGGAATACTGGGGCAATGCAGCAACTGCCTCATGTACACAGACAACCCTCTCCTCCTACCACCCAATACTATAACCTGTGAGAGATGTACTTACATAGCCAAACTGGAAGCAAAGCTCTCTCCAGCCAAGATTGTGCTAAACAGTCAAGAGGAGAAGGTTAACACCTGCACTACACCTCAAGCAACACATAGCCCTTCAAAACCCACACCATCAACGCCCACACATAGCAACACTAAACCCACATATGTGGAGGCCCTTAACATTAACCTGCCCAAGCAACAAGGACCTCCGAAGCTGAAATGCAAACAAACACCAGTCACAACCAAAGTGCCACATAGCTCACACCACCAGTGTTCCACCCAACAACAGCCCCTAAGGCAAGACAACATAGCCAACACTTTAGTCATAGGTGACTCTATAGTCAGGCACACTGATGTCCAACTCACCAGGCTGAACAAAGAGAAAATTACAGTCAGCTGCCTGTCAGGTGTCAGGATCTGCCACATAATGCATGCACTCAAGTCACTCCACAACAAGTACAAATACGACTGTCATTGCCCATACTGGAGTGAATGACTTGAGATGTACCTCCCTAGACAACATGAAAAGAGACATGGAAGAGCTCTCAGATCATGTGGCCCAGGCAGGTATGACTCTAGCCCTGAGTAGCATCCTGCCTTCGCCCAGAATGATACCACAGTATAAGGACAAATTGATTGACTTCAACAATTGGCTAAGCTTCTGGTGTCATTCAAAGGGGATCCAGTATCTGTTTTCCTGGGACGACATGATCAACAAACCATGATGGTTTGCCAGAGATGGTCTGCACCTGTCAACCCTGGGATTCAGGTTACTGGATAAAGCTCTTGCCACCCCTATAGTGCCTTTTTTAGACAAGGTTCAAAGGCCAAAACCACCACTGTAACAGATACAAGCATGCAAAATCTGAAGGTAATGCTACTCAATGCTAGAAGTCTAAACATCAAAATGCACTCTCTCAAGGCACTCCTAAAAATGGAGAACATCGATATCTGTGTAGTAACTGAGACCTGGTTCAAGGCTCCAGAGAGCACCCCTGCAATACCAGGCTACAACTTGTACCATACTTTTCGGCCACCAAACCAAGACCAAAACACTAAAGGTGGAGGAGTGTCCATATTCACAAAGGATATTCACACCTCCAGGTTAGTTGCCCAACACAATGCATCTGAAATTCTCCAGGTGAACTAACACTAGGTAAGACTGCAATCCAAATAGTAGCTTGCTATAGATCCCCCACCATACCCCAAGTTTCTCACTACACTTTTCTAAACATACTGGAAAATATTAAGATACAACCAAACACCCTAATACTGGGTGATTTCAACTACTCTGCCATTAAATGGGAAAGCTACTCGGGTACCAACACCTTTTCCCAACAGTTTTTGGAATTCATAAATTCCAATGCCCTGGATCAACTAATCCATTGTCTCACTAGGGGCTTCAATATCCTAGATCTGGTCATTGCCAACATGGGAGATAGATGCTCCACACCTGTGCTCACCCCTACATTGGTCTGGTCTGACTGTAAGCAAATCACCCTTGACATCCACATTCCCCAGTAAGGAAACCTCTGTAAAAAACTTCTCCAAAGCCAACTTCATGCTACTCAAGTCAGAAGTGACAAACTTCATGACACCCATGCAGACGGGAGCTGAAAGTTCGACTGCTGAATCCTACACTAAGGCACTGTACGAGCACATCTACTCATGCATGAATCGTGCCATCCCAAATAGAACCAAGACACTCTCCTCCAAGAAAAGGAAGACAATCTGGTGGTCTCCTGCCATAAACAAACTATACAACAGAAGGAAGAAACTGTTGCAGAAAAAAGGAAAATCCCAGAATGCAAAAAACTCCCTTACCAGCCGCAGTAAGAAGCTGATATCCCTCATAAAATCCTCCAAAGCTAGTTATGAAAATAAAATTGCCAAAGATTCCAAAGACAGCCACAAGGCATTTTATAGTTATGTCAATAATCTAAATAACAATGCTCAGATCTGCTCTGAGCTACAACAGAATGGCATTAAATATACTGATCCTAAGGATATTGCCAGTATCCTGGCAGATCAATTTAGCGCCAACTTCACCTCCCTCTCACTCCCTAAAGGGCCCATTTCAATATCAAAAGATTGCCAAATTCCAGTAATCATGCCCACACAGCTAGAAACCACACTCTCCAAAGCTAAGAATACAGTATCCATGGGATCAGATGACATCCCGGGCTGTGTACTACATGTTTAATCATAGCCTCACCTCAGGCTTTGTGCCCACTGAGTGGCACACAGCTACAGTTATTCCACTCTACATGGGGGGATCCACTTTGGATCCTGGGAACTACCATCCCATCAGTCTGATGAGCCTGATCTGCAAGGGCATGGAACGCATTATCATGGAATTTATAAACAAAGTCATTGGGAACCTTCAAACACTGGACCCCACCCAATTTGGGTTAGTGAAGGGCTGATCTTGTCTCCTAAACCTCTTTTTCATAAAACAAACAAACAAAATAACTTAAAGAAACAAACAGGCAAAGGGCATTCACCAGACTAGAACTAATTCAATTTATTGTAAGCACTTTTGAATGTAAAAAGTCACAAACTTCCTCAGACAAACTCAGTTGTTAACTGACTTAGTTTAAATAACCCTCCACATCAAAGAAATCATATCCTGTAAAACATTTAAACTGTGTTTGTCTGAGGAAGTTTGTGAATTTTTACATTTGAAAGTGCTTACAATAAATTGAATTAGTTCTAGTCCAGTGAATGTCCTTTACCTGTTTGTTTCTTTAAGTTATTGTGTCTCCTAAACCTGACTGACTTCTTCGAATCAGTCTCCAGAGCTGAGGACGAGGGTAAGGCGGTCCACACACAGCCTATCTGCAGCTCACCAAGGCCTTCAACACCATCCTCCACTCTGGAATCATAGATAAACTTACTAAGCTGGGCATAAATCCCTACATCACTCAATGGGTTGCCAACTGGCTTACTGACAGAACCCAGACTGCAAAAGTAGCCGACTCCAAATCCAGCTCCAGACAAGTGACAAGTGGAGTACCTCAGAGTTCAGTCCTGGGACTGCTCTTGTTTGGCATCTACTTCTCTGAAGTACAGGCCAACACTAAGGGACTCTGGCTAACAAAGTTCGCAGATGACTGCAAACTGGGAGCCATTACTGAATCCCCAAATGATGTGGATATTCTACAAAAGGGCCTTACAGAAACTGATGGTTGCTGCTAGAGCCATGGGATCAAGCTTATTGCCAAGAAATGTATAGTTATCCCCTTTGGGAAAAAACATGTACCCATGAATTACCACATAGATGGCAGTACACTAAACACCAAAAGTGTGATGAGAGACTCAGGGACACAGGTGGACAGTGGTCTCACTTTCAATAACCACATCGCCACAACAGCCAGGAAATCCTTCTATGTGGCACACCTCATCACTAAGGGGCTTTTCATCCAGAAAAAAAGGAGGTCATTGTCCCACTGTACTCATCCCTCATTAGACCCATTATAGAGTACAATGCCCCATTTGGTATGTACCTCTCAAGACATCTGCAACAGCTGGAAAGGCCGCAGAAATACCCCACTAAAAAAATCACAGGCCTAAAACAGATGCCCTGTGCTGACCATCTAAAAAAACTCCAGCTATACTCTGTGGCATATCGTCTAATCAGAGGCGATCTCTGCTTAACATACAAGGCCATGTCAAACCCTGAGCTGCTGGACATGCTCCACTTAAAGAAATCCCAATCCCTCAGAGCCACACGCTCCAGGGATCTAAACCTTGTCATCACAATGAACAAAACATGCTGGAGGGATAGGTTCCTGACCCAGAGACTCCCCATATTCTGGAATAGACTGCCCATACATGTCAAGCAGAGCACCTCCTTGGCCCACTTCAAAAGGAACCTTGATGATTGGATGGGAGATAGGAAATTCACACTGGGGATCACATCAGTCACCCTGCTAGACAGGGGTCCAGGGAAGTAAATATTGTGGGAAGAAATATCCAGGGAATTGTTATGGCTAGGCTTGTAGAGGCCCTAGGGCCAATAGCCTAGTACCAACCTATGAACCTATCGTACTTATTTGTACTATAGTGTTACACAGTTATCACAAGCACCACTGAGACTATATGGCTGAGGGCTAACCAAAAGAATTTCTACAGTGAATGACATCAGCACATCATGTGATATAGGCCAATGGGATGTGTACTGGATGGGAAAGGCCTCATAATGGGATTCTCTCTGTCGCTGTCTCTCTCCCCATCTCTGTTTGTGCATGTTTGACATATTATAATATGATGGCCTTAGATATGTGTGAGTATTCCTATCTAATATGTGTGTGAAGTATCAATGGTATACAATTTGGTGTATGTGCACAGACATCTGCGAATAACAGATATCTGTAGTACACTGCATTGTCAGACATGGGCTTCATTTCTCTAAGTGTGGGAGCATGCCCAGTATTACCTTCTATATTGAGTGTGTGCATGCATTCCAGCAGGATATCTGTAGATAGGTTGCCAATATGGAGACACAATGGGCGTAACATACAGGGGATACTGTAACTGTTGCTGTCTGTGCTGCTTGTGTAACATGGTTGGCTGTAGCATAGATTTTCTGACATATGTACTGTTTTACACTGTAATGTATCATGTCATCAACTACTGACAGTTATTATTCTTTGCTCACAGTTATTTACCAGGGAAATACAAGATGAATGAAGCTGAGACCAATATTCTGACGCATATAGACTACACATTCTGGCACACTCCTGCCATTGTGGAGGGGTAGCTGCAGACAATAGACTGCTGGTTCTGTGTAAATGGTGCAGCACTTTGTTAGTATGCTGGGTGGGGATCCCCTTCTTGTGCTTTTCTCAACTTAACGGAATGGCCATATCCTGCTGGAGTCATACCTCTCAGCTGTACAGATACACCCAGGTTATCCAGAGGCAAGACTCATATATCTGGTCAGTTTACCTTCACATTGTGGTTTACAAGCAGTTTTGTAGCTATTCATTCATGGGTTTGCAGTCAGTGGGTAGTATGGGCAGACATGAGAGTTTCAGACTTCACACACTCCATGACATCCATTATTCTACACCCCCCCCCCCGTTATTCTCTCCTCTTCTTAACATTATGAAACCAGTATCTCAAAGGTATCCCTATAGTTGGGCCTTTATTCCAGTAGTATTTATGGCCTGGTCCACAGTTCTTGCAGTAGGACATAGGGAAGCATGCTACTGGCATTTGTCAGCATGGCCTTGCATTTGTTTTCTGTTTACTGTGTTAGGTTGTTAGTTAGGACCCCCTGACATTCTGTACATTGGCACTATGGGTGAGGCATGGGCCTTTGCCAGAGGACTGTAGGCCATCTGAGAGTGCTGCAGGCCATCTGTAGCAGGCCACTGCATTCTGCCACTCATATGTTCCCCGGCTGCAAGACAGTGGATTACCCTGGGGTGACATTGGTAAGTGGTTGAGGTGTTCCTGTCAGTCCTTCCTGTTCATACTGATCCACGAGTCTGGATGTGGGCAGGTTGCTGCTTACAGCTAGGGACACACCTGCATGGGACACCTATTCAGCATGCAGCATCATATATGTATTCCCATACAGAGATGGGTTCATGCTGTACTCATTCCCTACAGCAAGGATATGACCTGTGATAAACCTGTGGCTGATGGTGGGGTGAGCTGGGTGTATTTTGATATAGAAGCTACTGGCACCTGACTCACAGATACACCTGGGACATTCCCCTTATGCTGGCTTGTGTGTGGACATGGGCAGCCTGTCATTACTTTATAAGTGTGCCTTTTGTGGTCTGCCAGTGATTGGCCAGACTACCAGTATTCCATACTAGAGGGGCAACAAATGTGATGCTAACCTCTATGTATAATTCCAAAGTTGTGTGCAGTTGATAGTTATTTTATATGCACTCTGTGTAGGTTACTTCCACCTGTGTACTGTTTCTATGTATGGGCCCCCATTCATGGCGTATCCAGCTTTCCGATGGTGACAAATATTGACATCTGGACAGTGAGTATGTACAACTGCTGACATGGGTGTAGCTGAGAAGCAATGTGCTTGGCACTGCATTTGTTGGAACATGGCCCTGTCAACCACTGCACTGCACCTAGGCCACTGAGACACAGCCATCCAGGCCCAAATGCTGACCACTTCCAGGCAATATTAAACACACAACAAACTTATCACACTGAACCCTGCATATTGTACACATGCAACAATGTAGATTGGGACAGCTCTGGCAATCTGTGCTCCAGTGATATTACTCCTCAAACTAACATGTTACTGCATTTCTACATGGGATTGTGGGGGGGGGGGGGTGCACATCTGAAGACTTTAAACATTTTCAATGACTGTACTGGTATTTTGGTTACTCTGTTGGCTTCCATTTTATATTGTATTGTGACCTATCATGCAGAAAGGAGGCATATCAGTAGAGTACACATGTCCGATTTTAATGGCATACATTTCAGTTTTAGACTTCTTACCCTTCAGAACTAACATGCAACTGCCGGACCTCTTGTGGTATGTCTGTGTAGGTCTGGAGGGGGGGGGCTGTTCACCATTGCCATCATTTGGGGGCCTTAGCCCAGCCTTTCTTTATGGTCATCTACACCTGTCTTGCTGGGTGAGGCTGGTGGTGGGTATGTAACCCTCATTGACATCCATGTGTGTGACCTATTGACACCCACAGTTATATGGGCCATCACATGGGGTCTATGTCATAAAACCAAAAATACAGACTCTTGAAAGCTCACATGAGCGAATAATCAAAAACTAGAAATTGGCATTGTGAGGGGCTGTGCCCCCCCCCCCGCTAAGTATACATTCCTACTCCAAGATCGCACTACAGTGAGGAAAGGGCAAATATTCCGATCTTCACTGTACTGCAATCCCAAAATACCAATTTCGAGTTTCTGATTATTCGCTCATGTGAGCGTTCGAGAGTTTGCGTTTTCATCTTTCTAAAGTAGACCCATCACATGTACTGCAATGGGGGTTGTTACCTTGTGTAGTACTGCCTAGTATGTTGATACCAGTATTTGTTATGGATTTCCTCCTGACCCATATAACTGTCAGCTCTCTGCTGCTATCTCATTCAGCCACCCGATTCCCTTGCATGCTTGCATCCATACCATACATACAACTATCAGAATGTACTACTCCATTCAGTAATTGATAGGAAGGGTGACTTATCTTGTTGCTGGGCCAGTATTGAGGATGGTACTGGAGGGCTTACTATGTCAGATGCATGTAGTACACTCCCTATACCTGGTAAAGCACAGGTAATGTCATGTTTGGCATCCCTTTTTCTGTATGTGCGAGTCAGAGAGAAATATCAGTCCCTGGGTCCCTACAGTGTCAGTGTGTGTGCTATGTGTTGCCTCTTTGTCAAGGCTGGGCATACTGAGCATGCCTCCTTCTGCCTACAGGGGCAGGCTCAAGAAGTTCCTCCACTGAATCCCTCTGTGCCTGTGCTGGCCTTGGCAATGGTTGGGGGCTATGTGGCCCTGCCCATGCTGTTTCTGCTGCAGCTGTTTCAGCAGGATCATATTGTGTAGCATGGCACATACTATGAACATTTGCGTACATGTAGCTAGAGAGTACTGCAAGGCTCCACCGGATATGTCAAGGCAGTGGAACCGTGACTTGAGCATCTCAAAAACATGCTCTACAATGATCCTGGTTTGTGCGTGTGTCACATTATGGTGTTCTTGTTTGGGAGTGTGTGCATTTCTGATGGGTGTCATCAGCCACAGCTCCAGTGCATAGCCAGCATCCCCCACTAGATGGCAATATGGGATGTTCCCCCTGGCAAACCCCTGATACAGCTGTGAGCATTACCAGATGTGGGAGTTGGGATAGCTTCCAGGGCTGCCAGGACACACGTTCATGATAATGCCCTGGGCATCGCACATGACCTGGCAGTTGATGGAGGAGAAGCCCTTGTATTTTTTTGTAGACCCTACCCCGCTCACCGGGTGGTGCTTTGATGTGCATGTGCGTGCAGTCTATAGCACCAACTACCTCAGGGTATTCTGCTATATGGTGGAAGAGATGCATACGTCTGGTCAATGCCTCACTGGTGTTGGGGAAATATATGTGTTCATTGGCATGTGGTGTCATGGCATCCAGGAACTGGTGGAGTACCCTGGATGCTGATGCCTGTACGACCCCATGATATCCCCACTTGGTCTTTGAAAGGTACCTGTGGCTAGTATTCTTAAGCCTCCACATACCTTAGTATCCACTGGGATGGGTTACCCTCTGTTGGTTCTGTGTGTGAGGTGGGGATGGCACAGCTGGACGATTTGCTGTAGAATGTCCCTGTCCACCCTATAGTGCTCCACTATCTCCATCTCATGTAGGCTCTGGTAGGTTACCCTGGGTCCGTAACCCTTCTCCTCCTCCTCTCTGTGGGTCATTTGTCAGAATTCTCCTCCTCATCACCCTCAGTCTCTAGCACATATTAATGGAGTAAAGCAGCAGCAGCCTCTAACATTTTTAGTTAGTTTTTCCAGTTAGAAATCCCCTGTCTGTGTACACTGGTGGTGCAGAGTTTGTGGGAAAAAACAGTCTGAAAGGTGTTTGCATAGTTTATAGTAGTGTGCTGGGCAGCTGCATGTGTAATTGGTTGATTCTGATATATTCCACCTGCCAGCTATGTTAGTTCTCCTTGATTGCCTTCCTACTTGCTGTTTCCCCTTCCCAGTTCCTCCCTATTTAAGCCCCAAGGCGTGCCATGCATACCCAGTGCTGAAATGTGAACAGTGCTGCCATTTCCTCTTCTTTTTTTTTGTTTATGTTTAAAACCTGGTGTGCAGTGCTAAAACCCATTTAGGCTATGTACACACTGCTTAGGTTCATAGGTAGGTACTAGGCTACCGGCCCTAGGGCCTACACAAGCCTAGCCAAAAAGGTACCCTGGCTTTCGCCACCCAGGAAAATTATTTTACTATGCCCCTGTCGAGCAGAGTCACAGAGGTGATCCCTGGGGTGAATTTCCTATTTCCCATCCAATCATCAAGAGTTTTCTTGAAGAGTGCTAATGAGGAGCTTTGTTTGATACAGATAGGTAGTTTGTTCCAGAATATGGAAAGTCTCTGGAACAGGAATCTATCCCTCCAGCATGTTCTGTCTATTGTGGTGACAAGGTTTAGGTCCCTAGAGCATGTAGCTCAGAGGGATTGGGATTTCTTTAAGTGGAACATGTTCAACAGCTCTGGGTTTGACATAGCTTTGTATGTTAGGCTGAGTAGGCGATATGCGACAGAGTAAAGCTGGAATTTTTTGAGATGGTCTGCATAGGGCATCTGTTTGAGGCCAGTAATCCTCTTTGTGAGGTATTTATGCAGCCTTTCCAGTTGTAGGCACATCTGACACACCCCCTTCCTTAGATGTGCTTAGCTAAGGGCAAACACTGGCCACATAGCTCCAATGAGCTTACAGCAAGCATGACACACCCCCTTATGAAGTCATTTAGCTCTTAGACTTGCACTGTTGTATTGCTGCACCTACATGGTTATTTGAAGAAATATGTGATTCAGTATAACTGACCCTTTTCCCTTGACAACAGTGCTTTCTGGTATTGTTTACATTCTGCATGCCCATTGACTGGCAAAAAAATGCAGATTTTTAAATAAAAATTGAGTTTTTTTTTTTTTTTTTTTTCAGCATGATCCCATTTTGCTATGCTTAAACAGCTGAGATTGGCCCCAGATTTTCTGTGCTAGAACAGTGTCACATGAAAATGGCACTATGCTACTCCTGGTGGAAATGCAGTTATGCCAGCAGAAGGAGCTGCTCAAAATGTAGATCTTTTGTTCTAGTAGTTCTGATGCTGTTGGTTTTGCAAATGTGCAAAAGGTTCATCAGAGCAGGGTCCAGGGATGCCTTGCATGCCAGGCAAAGATCACTGTGAGAAGGATTTATGATGCAAAATAGAGAAACAGGGCTTTAAGACACAGGACATTTTGTTTACTTTTTGTAGCATTTTTTGTAAGGAACCTTTCTGGACTTTCCAGCTGCTGCATATGTCTGGTCAGGTACATACTACAGGGAGGCATTATATACTATAATAGGTCTGCTGAGGACTGAGTACAGTGTTATGATGACATCTCTGGACCTAGATGCCATGCCCTTACTTACAAGTTGAGCTACAAAGAAGGATTTTCTTACTACTTTGAACACATTATTGTGGGAGGATAGACTATTATCTATATGAGTTTCCAGATCGCTGACTTGTGAATCAACTTTCAGGGGTTGTTTTATTGATGATATAGTCTCCCGGGGTGGCTGACTTCCCAAAAATACTATAATGCATTTCTTGACATTGAGTTTTAAGCCATGGCTTTGGCACCAAGCATTTGTCTGTTTCCTGAAGGGTGTTCTTGTCTTGGGGTGATTTAATGACTGCTTCAGGTTTGTAATAATCTGTGAACTTAGCCAGCCAGAGGCCTCTGACATTGTCTTTGACCTCTGAGAAGTAGATGCCAAAGCGGAGTGGGCCTAGCACAGAACCCTGGGGAACTTCACTGGTGACCAGCCTCTTTGTGGAGGTGACCTCACCAATCCTAATCTCTTGGCTACCGCAGCACCACCACCGCAGTAAGGTACAATTTGGAAATCTATAATCAAAATAACTATCATGAAGAATATGTAAAAGTAATAGTTTCTTATCAGAACATTTGCCTCATCAATTTTATAATGGAATATCAATGGATTTGCAGGTATAAACAAAAACAAAGAGTAGTGAATTATTTAAGAAGTGTAGGGAGCAAATAGCAATGTTGCAAGAGATGAATTTGGATATAAATGACCATGTGAATTTATCAAAGAAAGGCCTTCAGAATGGATATACAGCAGAGTATCAGGGACAAAGGCAAAGGGGGGCATAAATGCTGATTGTGAGAAAGGCTATAATAATAGTGATAGAAGAGGAGAGGAAACACAATGATGGTAGATTTGTGGTAATTTTAGGTTCTTGGCAGGGAAGGAGGATTACACAAGCATGCATTTACAGTCTGCGTAAACCTACAATTATGGAACTTAAGAAAATTTTGGGAGAAATTATTAGCTTTCAGAAGGAAATATTGTTTAGGAGTGGAGCCTGGAATATGATTTGCAATGGGAGGACTGAGAAGGGAAAATATAACAAAAGAGGATACATTTCTGAAGAAATATAAAAAATATTTGGAATAGAAGATGTAAATTTGCTAGCAGGAACTTTGATAGAATTTATATATTCCCTAATGTGCAAAAACTGGGCAAGGCTGTATAGAAATGACATCACAGGAGCATGGGCATTTAATTGAAAGTTTTGAAACATGTTCAATAATTATTTTAGATCATGCACAAATAAAGGCTAAGATAAAGATGCAGGATACATACCAAAAAAGATTAAAGTGCATGGCAATAAAGTAAAAATGATACATTGGTGTGTTCCTACTTAACTGTTAAAAAAAAACTACATGCATGGGTAGTGAAAATGATATGAGAGTTATTAGGGAATATAAACATTTCTGTAGAAGAGTTATTTAGGTAAAGTTGCTTTTATGGGTCATTTTAAGCCTAGACAATTTTCATCAAAGGTGGGAATCAAACCTTGTACTTTGTGTCTGGGAGGTAAACACCTTAGCCATTATGGCAACCCCCGATGTTATTAAAAATAAGAGAGAAACAGATTTGGGAAAGAAGTAATATGAATTATTTAGGTGGCTTAGCAAAGGTTAATGTATTGCAGAAGAAAAGAAATCTCCCAGAGCAAGAAGAGGAGCAATTGCTGAGTGTCAAAGGAAAAATAAGGGAAAATCTAAATAACAGTATGAATTTTAGAAAGGTGGGTCTGTGCAAGCAATTTTTGCTAATTCCAGACCACAACATCACAAAGCACAATGATTTAGGCAGCAGAAAGTAAAAAGGATTGTTGCTAAAGATGAGGAGCCTATGACAAGAAAACTAATCAGAATTCACATAGAGACAGTAGAAAAATGCTGGAAATGTTATGTAAATTTGTATAAAACAGAGGACTAAGGAAACCAAGAAAAGGCTCAAATGGAAATATTTAGGGAAGAATCATCTATTCCAAGGTCAGAGGAAGGTTAGGCTCAAGAATTAATAGCTAAGATAGGAAAGCATAAAATAAAAATTGCGATGCCTAATCCACCAAAAGCAGTCTCCAGGAACAGATTGAAATACAACTAAAGAAAGTGAAAAAGATCTGCAGAGTTTCATTTAACAAGATTTTAAAAGGATGGGCAGCATCAGCATCTTGGAAGAAAACTATGACTGCTGTATTACCAAAGAGCTAATGACAGTTCAGATCCAAATTTATATAGACCAAATGTATATTATTATTATTATTATTATTATATCTGTGTTGTTTATTATTATTAATTGGGTGAAAGTCGAGCTGACCCCATCTTGAAAGTTAACCCAACAGGTGCACTATCATTCTCGGGTATAAAATGAATAAATGCCTGCTATTTCCTCTACAAGTTTAAGTTATTTTATCATTTTCCTCATTCAGACCCTGTAATAATTGGATTAAATGTTTTAATCTCTTTTAAACTCTTATTATGACAAATTCCAGCTAGTAGATACACTATATTTTTGCTATTTAAATGAACTATCTGTCAGAATTAAATCCTGCTTTTTTCCTTCAGATGAGAGAAGAGTGAACCAAACTAGTTCAAATATTTTATTGCTTGGAGGCAGTTTACAAGTGTTATTATTGTTAGCTATTGAGTTGTGAGAGATGTTTGCATCTTTGACACTTGTTTTAAATCTATCTGATGTTGATTTCCAGGCCTTGCAGTAGTATGTCTAGTGATTTTCTTTGCTTTTATATCAGTTTTAAGTTATTTTTAACCATTCTTAACCCGATTTTATTTGTTTAACAGTTTGTTTTCTCAGCTTATGCTATTTATTTTTATCAGCTGGTTTTGAGGATTTGCAACAACTAAATAAGTACTTAATTCGATTTTATTTGGTTTTATCAGTTTTAAGTTATTTTTAGTAATTTACCTTTGATTCAGTTTCTTTGTTTTCAGTTTATTTTGTCAGTTTAAGCTATCCATATTATCAATGTTTCTGATTATCATTTTGACCCAATAACAACTGAGGTGTTTTACTCTAAACTTCAGTTAATAGATGCACTGTATTTTTACTGTTTAAGTAGTTTGGCTTAGAACAGATTCTTGTTTTTTTTTATGGTGAGACAAGACAGAGTCACGCTAGTTCAATAGTTCTGATTGTTTGGAGGAAATTTATAATTATAAGCTGTAGAGTTCTGACAGCTTTTTTGAAATCCTTGCCATGTGTTTTAAATTTGGCTTTACTGTGTGAGCCTGTGGTTTGTGCAGTTGGATTATAGCATGCACTGTATTGAAATAGTTGATTTGTTCTTAATATTCCCCTAGTATATGTATTTTTCACAAAAAGATTGAGTTTGTCCTCTGCATCAGTGAGTAGGTTTTCCCCAAGCTCTATTATGTTTGACATTTGATATATTGCACTACTATTAAACAACAATGTGAGACTATCTGTTCCCTTCTGTTTTTGAAACCACATCATTGCTCTATCCACCAATAATTCCTGGTCATCTGTGTGAAGCAGTACTGGAAACTAGGTAGCTACTTTTATTAACGTTATGCACTGTAGTCTCTACCACCTAAACCCTCAGTTGCTCTCTTCCTTTACTTACTAAATATAAATACACATTCCAGTTAACAACCCCCCCCAACAAACCACCTACTTCTTCATGTAGCTTAGTCTGTACAGTATTCCACAAACTACAATTAAGCTGCTTAATCTCAACTAATAATATAATCTGTGCTCCTCTCCAAAATGTAATTGAAATTAAGCTACTTAAGTCACATTTGCCTTAAGTGTGCACTACTCTAATACATGAATTGACATTATGGAAGGCCAGTCAGCTTATTTCCCTTCTGTTGTTAGCTTCTTAGCACTTGGTGCCCTCAGGCAGTGTAGGAACTGCCTTATGTTTACTGATAATAAAGTCTTACTCAATACATGTAACTCTATCTGTGAGAGGTCACAACATTTAACTAATTTGAAGGCATTATTGTCACTTAAAATCATGCACAATGAGAACCGTACACTCACTCCTTTACCTCCACCACATTTTCAACAAAAAAACACATTAAAATCTCAGATGCTGAGGCTATTAAAAATCTCTAACAAAGCCTCCTAGAACTATCAAAAACAATCCTCTGCAGAAATTCTCCAACTCACCTCCTCTATGGATACCTACTGTAGTAAATTACCAAAAGTCATATTGTTCCCAATGTTGAACTTCTAAACACTGTACTAATAAAAATGTCTTAGTGGTTGGTGTTTCAGTCATTAGAAATTAAGATTTCATAGGGCTAGAGAAGGCTCTTGGCACCTATTTTTAGAAAGAAGAGAAGTATTTTGGCAACTGTTTTTTCAATCTGATGTTTGCCAGGCATTAATGAATGTATCTCCATTTCCAGCCTGCTAAAATTAAAAGCTTTAAGAAGATAATGCAAGTGTGCCTTTAAGGGAATGCTGGTTCAATTCTGATATTTTGATTGGCTGCTGAGGAGTAATGTGTTACATAAATTCCTTGCCCTACTTCCCCGGAGTTATCTGAGGAAGTTTTGTGGTGAAACAAAACAAAAGCACTTATCTTATTTTTAACAATTTTATTAAAGAGGTTTTTAATGGTCTTATCTACTATATAACATTTTCTACTAAATAGCTGTTGCTGGAGATTTGTATCTTGTTGTTTTGAACAGATCAGGACTTTTAAGTCATTGAGCTTTTGTGGCTTTTATTTCAGTTTAAGGATCATTTCATCTCTAGGTAGATTCCCAGAGACCCACAAATAGACCTCATAGAAATCCATATTACCATAAATAAGACAAACTACCAAATTATAGCGTGCTACAGGGCACTATCTATGTCCCAGCTGTTCATACTAGATACCAGAGAGTACTCAAATAACTCCCTATTAACAAGAACTCCACTAATTTTGGAGAATGTAACTATTCTGCAATTAACTGGAGTATCTATAGCTCTAAAATAGATTATGCCTAGCAGTTTTTGGACTGAATTAACAAAAGTTCCCAGGAACAGATAGTTAATAAAGTCATTAGAGCACATTATATTTGTGAGGATGAGATCTAGCATATTGTCTCTGTATGTACTATTCCTCTAGTCTCTCCTTTCCCAGTTAAGTTAGATCATGAATGTGGCATTTGCCTCCAAATTCATCAAAGCCCATGAAACTGACATCTTTGAATTTGAGGATTTCAAACCAGCAAATCTTGTACAACTGTAAGAGGAAATCTCAAAATGCACCTGTAACTCTGCTGGCTTGGATGCTGACATAGCAGTCAGATTCACAAAGGATTTCATCTCTCACTTAGACAAATGCATAGAATCAGAGCCATAGCTGTCTTACATAGTGCCCAGATTTGCTCCATGATCTGGTGCCCCTCAACTGTTAATTGTTTAAGGAAAAAAAGTATGTTACTTTTAAAAACCAAAGCAATCCACTTGCTAAAATTGTAGCAATCAGCTTGCAACAAATTATACTACATAGGAGGTGCTGAAGTAAGTGCTTCAATCCTTACAGTAAATGCAGTATTTCATGAATGCAGGTATAGAAATGAATGCATGTGTCACACTACTACTGATTGATCAGATTCTGCTGATTGTGCCCTCTAACACCTTACTGCTCCCTTCGACTCACCCTAGCTACACTTCTACTTAGAATGACCAATTCCACCCAGAGCAAATACAATGGGAAATTCAAATGCAAACCACCCCAGTGGCCCACCAACATTAGTTAACTTTCCAACAAGAGAAAAAAGAACTCCTTAAATTATATAGCATATCCAAAAATCGTCATAACAAGGATAGTATACAAATACTACCAATGAATTGAACAATATTATCAGGGCTAGTAAAACAACGAATGACCATAGGCTAACTTCTGAAGCTAAAGATAACTAAGTCATCCTTTGGCTGCATTAGGAAACTAAGGAACATATGCAACAGTGCTTAGAATTTATCCTGAAAGGGACCACCAACCCCATAAATATTACCAATATACTAGCAAACAAGTTTAGTGCAAAATTTCACCCCAGAACATCTGTCCAAAGGCAATATATTCCAGAATTGTACAGACCTTGCTATCACCAAATAATCTGTTCTGAAGGTGATACCAAAGACCAAAAATATTTCCTTCATGGGACCTGACAACATGTGTATATGCTTAATTAATAGTGCCAAACTCCCCATTCTCTGAACCTGTATTCATATTGTTTAACCTAAGCATAGCCACACGACTTGTTCCCAAATTATGGCACAGTGCTGCCCCTCTGCAAGGGTTGCACTGCTATAGATCCTGGTAATTATAGATCCATCAGCCTTATGATCTTGATCTACAAAACTTTTTATGAGATTAGTTAAGATACCTTATAATTATGGTATCAAAAATCTCATTAGGCTAGACACTCATTGGTTTGGTTTTGCATAAAGGAGATCTTGCCTATTAAATCTAGTTAAGTTTTCCAAGCGGGTCACATAGGCTGTCAACAGCCTATTTTGACCTAGTCAATGTGTTTGACACCATACTCCATCCAGGCATACTAAGTAAGCTTAAATTTTAAAATATAGATCCTTACATGGTAAGATGGGTACTAAACTGACTAAAAGACAGAACATACACAACTTGGGTGGCAGGCGTCTCATCTGAATGTATGACAGTAATGAGCAGGGTCCCCTCATGGGTCTGACTTTGGACCCCTCCATTTCGGCATTGCCTTTGATCTCCAGAATGAGAGGCAGGGACTCCAATTAACTAAGTCTGCAGATGACTGCAAACCAGATGCTATTGTCAAGATCCTCTCTGATACCTGTACTTTTCAAAAGGGAAATACTCTAGTTATTAGCTGGTGCACTGAAAATGGGCTTGAATTAAACATGGTGTAGTATTGTTTTATTTGGTAAACAACCCCTACTCACAGCATATAGTATAGACAGTGCTCTACTACTAAATACATTCGTAGTTGGAGACCTGGGTATCTTGATAGTTCCCTCTCCTTCAATCACCAAGTAGCAATTACAATCCGAAAATCCTTCTACTCAGCACAAGTAATAGCCAAGGATATATCATCTAGATGTAATGTCCTTGCATCCTTATAGTCAGCATTGATTAGACCACTTACAGAGAAAAACACCCCCTTCAGGGTGCAGCTCACTCAACCTATCAAACAACTATTGAAGCCTCAGAGGTTCCTAGCACAGAAGATTTCAAGCTTAAAGATCCAAAACTACCAAGAGAAACTAGCAGCTTTCTCCCTTTACTCAGTATCTTATAGACTCTTGATGAGGTGATCTGTGTCTCACTTATTACACCATTAGGAAACTCTGGTCTTTGTTATCCTATATTTCTGCAAATCTAATAGCTTAGTAAATACCAGAAGCACGGAATTATATCTTTGCTAGCAGATAAACAGAACATGATGGAGAGTGTGCAGTACCCCCCCCCCCCCCTTAGAATAGCTATCCCTGTAAGCTAAGCAGTACAATGCATTATTATCCTTTATACAAAACTGGGATAACTGGATAGGTACCTTCAATTTTACCCCAGGAATAAATGGAATAGCCTTCCTTAAGAAAGAATGTTCAGCCTGAGGGTGGGTATTTGCAAGGTGTTTATGGATGCTACACTAAATTGCCTTGAAACTCCTATGAATTACCCCAGAGACTAACATGAGAAAAGTGTAATTGGATGTCTGTCGAGTCTGATTAGTGAGGTAGCTCAGAAGAACCTTTACAGATAATGCCCTGCTGAATAATTCATGTAAGTCAATATAAATCCTTTGACTATTTACTGCCAAGATGGTCTGTTTTAAAACACATTTATTGAATTCCCACTTCAGACATAGGCAAACATACATTTATATAAAAGAAAGCAAACACTCCTTGAAATGGAGAACATCGACATTTGTGCTGTAACAGAGACCTGGTTCAAGGCAGCAGAAAGCACCACTGCACTACCAGGCTACAACTCATTCCACACCTTTCAGCTCCAGAACTTGTACCAAAGCTCCAAAGGCTGTAGTGTTTCCATAGTCATGAAGGATGCACACACCTCCAGACTGGTAGCCCAACATAATGCATCTGAGATACTTCAGGTACAGCTAACATTGGGTAAGACAGTGATTCAGGTCGTAGCCTGCTATAGGTCTCCAACTATGCCCGAAGACTCACACTCCGTGTTCCTAAGCACCCTGGAGAATATTAGGGTCCAACCTAACACTCTCATACTGGGCAACTTCAACTACCCCTCCATTTACTGGGTAAACTACTCATGTACCAATACACTTGCCCAACGTTTCCTGGAATTCATTAATTACAATGACCTGGACTAGCTCGTTCTTACCCCCACTAGAGGTAGCAACATCCTTGACCTGGTCATTACCAATATGGGCGATGATTGCTCTACACTAATAATCAATTCATCCCTGGTTAGATCCGACCACAAACTAATCATCTTGGAAATCCATATCCCTCCCTCCCTTCCACCCGCACCCCCCCCCCCAAAGGTAACCACCATAAAAACTTTTCCATTGCTAACTTTGGGCTCCTAAAAACAGAGATGGCTAACTTCACGGCACCCATGCAAAAGGAGAATAGTTGTATGATTGCCAAATCATACACCAATGCACTGTACGAACACGGATCTTGCCATACCCAATAGAACCAAGACGCTCTCCTCCAAAAAAAGGAAGCCAATCTGGTGGTCCCCTGTCATAAAAAACTCTACAACAGAAGGAAGAAACTGATGTGGAGTAAGGTGAAGTCCCAAGACTGGAAAAACTCCCTTATCAGCCTCAACAAAAAGTTGAAATCCCTCATCAAATCCTCTAAAACTAGCTATGAAAACAGAATTGTGACAGATAGTAAAGACAACCACAAGGCCTTCTATAGTTATGTAAAGAATCTCCACAGCAATACCCATATTTGCTCTGAGATACTGCACAATGGTACCTCCTATACTGAGCCAACAGATATTGCCAATATACTGGCCGACAGATTCAGTGCTAACTTTACCCCTCTACCCCCATAGGACCAGTCACAATACCAGTAGATTGCCAGACACCCAGTATTACTGCTGCACAGGTTAAAACAGCACTGTCCAAGGCCAAGAATACAGCTTCTGTTGGACCTGACAATGTCCCTGGTTGTGTTCTACATGAACTACAGAGTGAACTGGCACCTAACCTGTGTGCCCTGTTCAATCACAGCCTCACTTCAGGCGTTGTCCCTACCGAATGCCACACTGCTACAGCCATCCATCTCCACAAAGGAGGAGTGACTACAGACCCTGAGAACTATTGCCCCATTAGCCTGATGAGTCTGATATGCCAAGCTATGGAACGCATCATCATGGACCTAACAAACAAGGATATAGGAGAATCTCCAAACTCTAAATCCCACACAGTTTGGTTTTGTGAAGGGTAGATCATGCCTGCTCAACTTGGTCAACTTCTTTGAGTCAGTCACCAGAGCCGTGGATGAAGGCAAGGTGGTTCATACAGCCTACCTTGATCTGGCCAATGCCTTTGATACCATTCCCCACTCAGGAATCATAGAAAAACTCACTAGCAATACCCAGATTTGCTCTGTTCTATTGCACAATGGTACCTCCTATACTGAGCCAACAGATATTGCCAATATACTGGCCAACAGATTCAGTGCCAACTTTACCCCTCTACCCCCCATAGGACCAGACACAATACCAGCAGAGTGCCAGGCACCCAGTATTACTGCTGCACAGGTTAAAACAGCACTGTCCAAGGCCAAGAATGCAGCTTCTATGGGACCTGACAATATCCCTGGTTGTGTTCTACATGAACTACAGAGTGAATTGGCACCTCGCCTGTGTGCTCTGTTCAATCACAGCCTCACCTCAGGCTTTGTCCCTACTGAATGCCCCACTGCTACAGTCATCCCTCTCCACAAAGGGACATGGATGAAGGCAAGGTGATTCATACAGCCTTCCTTGATCTGGCCAATGCCTCTGATATCATTCCCCACTCAGGAATCATAGAAAAACTCACTAAGCTAGGCATAAACCCCTATATCACTAGGTGGGTTGCAAACTGGCTCACAGGTAGAACCCACAGTGTGAAACTAGTTGACTCCAAGTCAGACTGCTGACCAGTCACTAGTGGAGCCCCACAGGGTTTGGTCCTGGGTCCTTTCCTGTTTGGTATCTACTTCTCTGAAGTCCAGGCTAACACAAAGGGACTCTGGCTAACAAAGTTCACAGACGATTGCAAGTTGGAAGCTATTATTAATTCCCTAAGTTATACCTACAGAAAGGCCTCACTGAGAACAATGAATGGTGTCAGAACCATGACTCAATGCCAAAAAATGTGTTGTCATCCCATTTGGGAAAAACCTAGTTCCCATGAATTACCACACTGATGGCAGTCCACTGAACACAGAAGGTGTTATAAGAGATCTGGGAACACAGGTTGAGAGGAACCTCTCTTTTGACCACCACATTGCCACTGTGGTTAGAAAGTCCATCTATGTGGCACATCTCATTACTAAGGGTTTTGCATCCAGGAAGAAACAGACCATTGTCTCCCTCTGCTCTTCCCTCATTAGGCCAGTCATTGAGCACAATGCCCCACTTGGCATGTACCTCACTAAACACCTGCTACAACTGGACAGGCCACAAAAGTACCTCACAAAGAGGATCCTAGGCCTTAAACATTTGTCCCATATGGACAGACAAAAAACTTCAACTATTCTCTGTCTCATATCACCTACTTAGAAGCGATCTCTGCTTGACTTACAAAGCCATGTCTGACCTAGCTCTGTTAGAAATGCTACATCTAAAGAAATCACAATCCCTCCACACCATATGCTCCAGAGACCTCAACCTCATTACTACAATCAACAGAACATGCTGGAGGGCCAGGTTCATAACCCAGAGACTGCCCATGCTATGGAATAGACTTTCCATACATGTCAAGCAGAGCACCTCACTGGCCCTCTTCAACAGAATTCTTGATGAGTGGATGGGAAATAGAAAATTCACTCCAGGGATCATTCCAGTGGCTCTACACGACAGAGGCACTTGGAACTAAGGTCAGGTAGCACGATGCCAGGGTAATCCTATGGGCTAGTCTTGTAAAGGCTCCAGGGTCATTAGCCTAGTACACACCTATGAACCTAAATAAACATGTTCCTAATTACAAACATTATATATCACACTTGTTCTGTTGCATAACTATCACCAATTCAGTAGTACATAAACTGCTCAATTCCTACTTTCCCTTTAACCTCACTCCTCCAAAACATTATTCTGCATGTATTGTTGCCACAATTTTGATAGTTTTTTCTGCAACTTGCTCCTACCCTTTTATAAAGATCCCACTTCCAGTTCTTTTATCTTTATTACAATATTCAGTACTTCAGATACAGTTGGTTTAGACTTTGATTTCCATTTTCTAGTAATTGCTTTTTTGGATGCCATCAGAATTAAACTTAAAGCCTAACTATATATAGGCAGTTCAGATTCTGTGTCCCAACTCAGAAGAATAATGTCCTTAGTTACACCCATTTGCTCACTCAGAATTTCTGGCAGAGTACTACTCTGTAGGGAATTTTTAAAGTCTGCCAGCTCATTACACCCCAAAACTTATGTTCCCAGTTACCACTTTCTTCCCCATCACACCTCCAACATTTTCCATCTATATGAGAAAAAAATTCTTGGGAGTCTGCTTGGGGTATAAAAATACCTAAGCAAACATTTCCAAGCAAACATCCAAAATCTTCTAAACTTTGTTGCATATGGGTTGGTATGTGATTTACTAAAAGCAGCTTTGCATCAGGAAATGTTTAGAATTCTTATTCCAGATTTGCACTGTAGCCTTTTCTTTAGAGCGGGACTGCATTACCACTCCCTGGCGTTTAAAATCTGTTTCTGGTTTAACTCCTAGGGGTGGAGTCTCAATTAGATGAACCTGGTGAACAGGCTATGGTAGAAACTGGTTTGTAAACCAGATGCAAAAGCCAACTGACAAATATGTTCAGATTTTATACCTAGTTTGTTCATAAATTTCCACCCCAGACATGAGCACTTTTATTACTTGTGTCCATGATTTAGACTGAACAAATTGTATGTTAAAATTTGAAAGCAAAATTGTTGGAGACTTGCCATAGTTATGAACTCACATTTAATTGAGCAGACGCAGTGACATAGCTTCAAAATGTAATTAACTTTCAATAATTTAATTCTAAATATACAGTATGGTAGTTGGTATCTGTCAGGGTGTGCATAGGATTAAACCTGTCAGCTGTTAATGAGCTGCTTCCTGTAGTCCATGGTTTGATACTCACAATCTCCATTGCCTGGTGTGAGACTGTGAGTAATCACCTAAACAGATGGTGAACCTGGACTGAAGCTGAAATAGGTCCATGGGGATCAGTGCTTTTATCTTATTAGCAAATACATATAAATACTGCGGTGGTGGTGCTGCGGTAGCATTGTCGCCTCACAGTAAGACGTTGTCCCATTCGATTCTCAGCTAGATCGTCTTCTGTGTGGAGACATGCGTGAATGGGCGTACCTTCATTGAAGGTTGTGCATCAGAGCTGGCAACTTAGCACGTAAAAATCTGCTGCCAATCATTAGTGGACCGGAGTTCCACTGTGGCGACCCCTAACCGGGAAAAGCCGAAAGATGCAACAACATGACTATAGCCATATTTATAGGGCAATATATGAATGTGACAGCTGGCATTTTCAGAACCACGTTATAACATTATTTACAACTCAAAAGTGTACCTTAGATATGATGTAAAAAATGTATTACTGGCTACCTTAATTGTTGTCACCCCTTTACTTCAAGAGATAGGGTTGTACAAAGGATAAGTAAAATGTGTTCTCATATACTGAAACATTAGCCATAGTAACAAATGTTAAATAAATAACTAAATAAATAAAGAGTACATTTAATTTCCCCCATTTACCCTTGTAAAGAAATTTCCAGTACAACCTCCAACATTTCAGTATACTTCTTTTCATGTAGCACATTTTAAATATAATATGTCTTATTTTATAGGCACTGGTACACCTCCTCTGTTTGTATGCTGATATGTGACTACCCCTGCCCCAAATGACAATGGCTAGCAAGGCAGTAATGAAGGGGAATGCAGGGGAAATTAGAGGGATACCCCATTGCATTTACATCATATTTACTAAGCAGAAGGAAAAATAAGCCTATTTAGTCTGCCCTTTAACATTTTACCTCCCCTCCATCCCTACCTCACTCACTATCCTTCTCCGCATGTCCAATGCCCTCTTGAATGCCTGTTTAGGTTTCCTTTCCCACTGCCCATTAATTCCACAATATTCATTCTTTGTTTCATGCTTTCTCTTTTTTTCAGACATATTTAAACGAATCACAAACTTTAAAAACCAGGCAAATAACCCAGAATAGCTTCTCAAAAAGACTCTCACTCTGCAAGGATATTTTTAGCGCTTTCATCCACTTTTTATTCAACGTGAACTTCTTCAGAAATAATGAATGTAAAAAACATGTTGTTTAAATACTATTTCCACAGGAAATGATGTCATTTTTTTCTTTTTTCTAAAAAAGTAATGAATGAATAAATCTCATTCTAAAAACTTTTTTTCTTTTTGTCTTTGTAAGAAATACTGATACATAACATCCACATATATATGTTTTGTATTGTTTTATCTATACATTAAAAAACATTTTAGATTGATCATTTCATTCAGCCCTGGTGTTTGGTCAGCTCCAAAAACCAATTGCCACAAGGCTTCCTTACATTCTAAAGTGTTGTTTAAATCCCCTGAAAATAATTCTTTCTTAACCCTATCTAAAATGAAAAATTCAAACTTTTTAAAATCCTTGCATGTACTGGCATGCCTAGCCAGTGCATTATTTTTGTCTTTCTTTCTTATAGCTAAAATGTGTTCATATACTCTGCGCTTGAAAATTCTCTTAGTTTTCCCAATATAGTAATTTTTCCAGGTGACACAGGTAGCCAAGTAAACAACTAACTCACTGTTGCAGTTATAATATTCCTTTGCCCACAATGTGTAATTCAAATGTTCCACTGTTACAAAGGAAGTGTTAGTCATATATCTGCACTGTTTACAATTGGTACAGACATATTTAAACGAATGTTACTGCATTTTACCAACAATGCAAGTAGACTTTTGATGTTAATAAATGCTGTTTCAAATCTGTTTACTTCTTTGTACAATGATTTCCACAGTTGCTGTAGTCTTGGGCTTTCAAGAATAGTTTTCGGATCAACAAGGAATGCAACTTGCACTTAGTTTTTTTTTTCTTATTACAAAGTAGTTAACCTTTCCTTTAATCAAACTGTGAGTGCAACAAAGAAGAAAATATGTATTTGATTTTGCATTTTTTTCGCTTAAATGATAGTTTGCTTAATTGAGCTTTCGCTGAATTTGGTTCGACGAATAGCGATTCCCTCAGTTAAGCATTTGATTGAGTGATGTAGACCAGTGTGTGATTATATTGCCAAGCTAAGCACTTATTTTCATTGGTGGGTGAGTGGGTGTCAGGTCACCACTTTTGAAAGGCTGGTAGACTTTTTAGTGAAGGAACAAGCCGTTAGCATTGTGCCTGAGGACATGAAAATCTGGTTGACAGACACAGACACAGACTGCAACTCTCCAGATGAGCTGGGAAAAAGGGGAATCTCTACTTAGCAAGCAGGGCATCACTGCTCACGAAGAGTATACCCAGTGCTGCACATGGATATAAGGGAACCCATGGTGGGCAGCCAAAACCACCCCAATAGAGTCTGGCAATAACATGGGAAGCCACTAGTTCAGGTACAAAGCCAGGATCCTGGGTTAAATGTTTTGAATGCAACCGGTGGGGCCATGTATCATATAAATGTCCATGGAGGCAAGGTGGGGAACAAAATGTGGGGGGAGAAAGCAAGTGGGAATAACAGTATGCCTGTGGTAAATTGTCTGGAGACAACAGGGATACAAACTATCACTGGAGTTTGTATCCTATCTTATGGAGGGCCTGATAAACCTGTCAGCTGTTAATGAGCTGCTTCCTGTAGTCCATGGTTTGATACTCACAATCTCCATTGCCTGGTGTGAGACTGTGAGTAATCACCTAAACAGATGGTGAACCTGGACTGAAGCTGAAATAGGTCCATGGGGATCAGTGCTTTTATCTTATTAGCAAATACATATAAATACTGCAGTGGTGGTGCTGCGGTAGCATTGTCGCCTCACAGTAAGACGTTGTCCCGTTCGATTCTCAGCTAGATCGTCTTCTGTGTGGAGACATGCGTGAATGGGCTACCTTCATTGAAGGTTGTGCATCAGAGCTGGCAACTCAGCATGTAAAAATCTGCTGCCAATCATTAGCGGACCGGAGTTCCACTGTGGCGACCCCTAACCGGGAAAAGCCGAAAGATGCAACAACATGACTATAGCCATATTTATAGGACAACATATGAATGTGACAGCTGGCATTTTCAGAACCACTTTATAACATTATTTACAACTCAAAAGTGTACCTTAGATATGATGTAAAAAATGTATTACTGGCTACCTTAATTGTTGTCACCCCTTTACTTCAAGAGATAGGGTTGTACAAAGGATAAGTAAAATGTGTTCTCATATACTGAAACATTAGCCACAGTAACAAATGTTAAATAAATAACCAAATAAATAAAGAGTACATTTAATTTCCCCCATTTACCCTTGTAAAGAAATTTCCAGTACAACCTCCAACATTTCAGTATACTTCTTTTCATGTAGCACATTTTAAATATAATATGTCTTATTTTATAGGCACTGGTACACCTCCTCTGTTTGTATGCTGATATGTGACTACCCCTGCCCCAAATGACAATGGCTAGCAAGGCAGTAATGAAGGGGAATGCAGGGGAAATTAGAGGGATATCCCATTGCATTTACATCATATTTACTAAGCAGAAGGAAAAATAAGCCTATTTAGTCTGCCCTTAACATTTTACCTCCCCTCCATCCCTACCTCACTCACTATCCTTCTCTGCATGTCCAATGCCCTCTTGAATGCCTGTTTAGGTTTCCTTTCTCACTGCCCATTAATTCCACAATATTCATTCTTTGTTTCATGCTTTCTCTTTTTTTCAGACATATTTAAACTAATGTTACTGCATTTTACCAACAATGCAAGCAGACTTTTGATGTTAATAAATGCTGTTTCAAATCTGTTTACTTCTATTGTACAATGATTTCCACAGTTGCTGTAGTCTTGGGCTTTCAAGAATAGTTTTTGGATCAACAAGGAATGCAACTTGCACTTAGTTTTTCTTTTCTTATTACAAAGTAGTTAACCTTTCCTTTAATCAAACTGTGAGTGCAACAAAGAAGAAAATATGTATTTGATTTTGCATTTTTTTCGCTTAAATGATAGTTTGCTTAATTGAGCTTTCGCTGAATTTGGTTCGACGAATAGCGATTCCCACAGTTAAGCATTTGATTGAGTGATGTAGATCAGTGTGTGATTATATTGCCAAGTTAAGCACTTATTTTCATTGGTGGGTGAGGGGGTGTCAGGTCACCACTTTTGAAAGGCTGGCAGACTTTTTAGTGAAGGAACAAGCCGTTAGCATTGTGCCTGAGGACATGAAAATCTGGTTGACAGACACAGACTGCAACTCTCCAGATGAGCTAGGAAAAAGGGGAATCTCTACTTAGCAAGCAGGGCATCACTGCTCACGAAGAGTATACCCAGTGCTGCACATGGATATAAGGGAACCCATGGTGGGCAGCCAAAACCACCCCAATAGAGTCCGGCAATAACATGGGAAGCTACTAGTTCAGGTACAAAGCCAGGATCCCGGGTTAAATGTTTTGAATGCAACCGGTGGGGCCATGTATCATATAAATGTCCACGGAGGCAAGGTGGGAAACAAAATGTGGGGGGAGAAAGCAAGTGGGAATAACAGTATGCCTGTGGTAAATTGTCTGGAGACAACAGGGATACAAACTATCACTGGAGTTTGTATCCTATCTTAATGGATGGAAGACAGGCCGCTGCTAAGAGAGACACAGCCTCTGACATAACCATTGTGAAGCCTGCAGTGGTTAAAGAGGAGGGGTACTTGCTTGGGCAGTCCACACCAATCAGAGTTTTAGGAGGGACCCAATTCCAAATACCTTTGGCCAGGGTTAACCTTGACTGGGAGGGTGGAAAAAGAAGCAAGCAAGTAGGTGTGTTTGAGGATATCCCTGCAAATGTCCTGATAGGGAATGATTTTGATAATGCAGTACCTTTTGTGCATGCAGTTACACACAGTCAGACTTGGAGACAGGTATGTGGCTCTGGTAGCCTGGGGAACACCCAGACAGACACCACACCTGAAGCCAAGGCTGGTGGTGTGGCTGTTTCAGAGAGGGAGATACCCTGTAGCAGTGAGCCTAATGGTTAACCACAGCTGTTGATAGGCACTGATGTTCCCTTGGACAGAATGACTGCAAGGACAGAGGTCAGTGGTAGTATCCAGGCTAACAGTGAGGCACAGCTGTTAGAGGATACCAGACTTCTTGTGGAAGGGGAGCTGGCAAGAGTCACACAAGGAGAGCTGAGACAGGCTCAACTCTCAGACACTACACTAAGAGGTTTAAGGGAGGTAGCTAGAGAGGCACCTGATTCTCAAGGAAAAGGAGAGTCTGTATACTGGAACGAAGGTTTACTGTATAGAGAATGGACCCCTGAAGGAGGGCTACAGGGTGAGGTAATGCAGCAGTTAGTAGTGCCTAGAACCTACCATCTGGCATATCTAGCCATAGCCCATGACATTCCTTTTGCAGGTCATATGGGCATAAACCATACTAAAAGACATATTATGCAGAACTTTTATTGGCCTGGGATTACAAAGGATGTAACAGGGTATTGCAGGACCTGTGAGCACTGCCAAAAAGTAGGCAAGGCAGGAGACAGGGTCAAGGCTCCTTTGATGCCTTTGCCTGTGATTGAGGAGCCATTTCAGAGGGTAGATATCGATATTTTGTTAACTCTGAGTACTCCAAGCTCTGCAGGGAAGTAGTATATCCTGGTGGTAGTAGATTTTGCTACTAGATATCCTGAGGTAGTAGCTCTGTCCTTTATTGAGGCAGAGAAGGTGGTAAATGCTTCATTAGAGATTTTCAGCACTGTAGGCTTCCTGAAAGAAATACTGACTGAAAGAGGTGCCAATTTCATGTCAGACCTGCTGGCTTGTCTGTGCAAGCACTCTGGGGTGAAGCACCTAAAGACCACCCCCTATCACCCCCAGACTAATGGTCTTGTGGAGAGGTTAAACTCTACACTAAAGACCATGCTACAGGCATCTGCAGACCAGTTTAAGAGAGAGTGAGACAAATATTTGCCCCATCTGCTGTTTGCTTACAGACATGTACCTGAGGAGTCCACAGATATTTCACACTTTGGGTTGCTGTATTGGCATAGGGTGATAGGACTTTTAGAGCTGATTTGTGATGAGTGGGAGGGGGAGTGTGAATACCAGAAGGAGTCTGCTCTGGCATATGTCCTAAACCTCAGAACAAGGCTCAGGGAGCTCATGGGCTTGGTCCAGGAGAATCTGGCAGGAGCCCAACAGCAGAATAAGGTCTGGTATGACAGGAATGCTTTAGGCACAGTGTATGCTGTGGGGTAGCAGGTTATGGTTCTCATTACTGTCAGACACAATAAGCTGCAGGCAGCTTGGGAGGGACCCTTCAAAGTGGTAAGGAAGGTCAGTGATGTTAACTACATGGTAGAACTACAAGGCAGGAGGCAGGGGCATAAATTGTACTATGTTAACATGATGAACCTTAACATGATAGAGAGGCCCTGATGCTAAGTATTTGCAGTAGGAGGCAGGAGGAGTCTGAGGGGGATCTATGGCTACAGGGAGACAGTCAGCAAAATCTCAAGCCACTATGGTGGAGCTCAGGGTTGCAGGGCTATGATATCACAGTGCAGCTCTGTAGTGGGGTTAGCAATGCCAATGCAGATAGGATATCAAGACAGAGTATGGGGTAATGTATTCCCAGATAGTGTCATTCCTCTCAAGCAATGTTTCTCAAGGGGAACTTCAAAAACTAGCTTGAGTCTTCAAAGGGGGAGGATAGATGTGATAATTGGAGGTACTGCCAGCCATGCCAGAAGTAGGGCAGTGGATATGTAACATATGCCAGCACAGCTAACTGAAATTTTGTAAATAATTATATGTCATTTGTATATCAAACCGATTTGTACAGATGCTTGTGTTGAAAATGTAACTGTGAGGTTTGTTTGTGTTAAAATGTATCAACAGTGCTTCCTGCTGGAAGGAAAAGAAATGTACATGCATTATTGTAACTGAATTAAATGTATATGTTTTAATAGAGGACTGGAAGTGAAGAAGCTAATTTAAACTTCAAAATCTATCTGAAATTAAATTACTTTATGGGTTAAGCCATAAAGATGTTATCCCACAGTTTTGAATGGAGCCAGAAACACAATGTCTGTGCTAGAGAATAGGTTGTAGCTCCTGTAGGAAGCGTGGAATGGTTTTATAGTTTTATGACTTCTAGCAGCTGCACCACATCTGAGAAAAGCTCTAATTATGTGTATAGTAAAACATAGATGCTAAAACTCTGGCAGCTTCAGTGTTGGTGAGTCTGAGAAACAGAGTAAGATGACCAGATGTGATGTCACTGTGTAATCAACTCTGAAATAATATTTAGATATTAGTAAGATATTGCTCTCTGCATTCTGTCTTGGATTGACAAGGAGGACCATTCATCCACATTATCTTGCCTTGCTCTATTCAGTATGTAGGAACAGTAATTTTTTAGTCAATCAGGAATAGATAGTGAAATTAGCTAAATGCTGTTTTCTATAACTGTGTGAAACATTCCATTGGTGTTATTGTTAATATTTCCTGTGACAGAAACTCTGGTGTTTGCTGTGAATAGATATTTAGTATTTTCATATTATTGTATTATTTATTATTAAATATATTTAAACTTTTTCATTGTGGTTGGTCCTTTTTAGAAAATATTTGAGAGTATTTGCACATATTTATTTGCTGTTAACTCTGGCTACTCCTGAAAGCCTGGCTGTTTGGTCAACATTACCATTTGTATTAATATTAATTTCACTCAGTATAATTGGATACCCTTTTAGGAACCTTATAGTAACTGACTGGTGGGAGTGAATCTACCTTATAGTTTGGGCAAAGTTGGCAGAATGGGTAATCGGTGCCAGCCTTTCCCAGGTGTGTGGGTGTGTGAAAATGAAACATCAAAGAGTGTGTGTGTCTGCTACTTGGGCCACAAAGCACTGGTTTCACAGAGAGAGTGGTGGAGGACTTGGCTTGGTCACTCGGCTGAGGACTAAACTCTGAACCTGTGCCAGTGTGGAGTCTTAGTGGGGACTTGGAGGGAGACGGATAGAGAAATCCAGACCCCGGGCTGACTGTGCCCCCTTTGTGCTCTTAAGGGAAACTGTGCTTGATGCAGAGAGGTCTGAATCTGGAAATACTGAGTGTATCCATTTGTATTGTAAGTGAACGTCCCTCTCCAGTGTCTGGGGTGAGGATTCAGGCTCCTTGATTACTAGCCCAGTGTGGGGACATCACAGTAAGATAGAGAGGAAGAGAAAGACATTACAAAAACAGAAGTAGTTATACACTCAAGATCAAATGATGGCAATGCAGTGATACTACAAATAAACAGCCATTACACATGAAGGCCTGCACTTCCATCCTATTACTTTTATTTCATCTTGACTTATTTCTTGCTGGTATACCATATTCTTTCCCATGCTTCAGATGCTCATTTTATTATATATATATATATATATATATATATATATATATATATATATATGAAGCCTGGCAATATGCATGACTCATTGCTGAAAGATAGAATCATATATCGTGTAAGACACGGTAAACTGAAAGATAATCTTTTGTCTGAAAATTTCTTAACAATGGAAGTAGCTGTGATAACTATAGAGATAATCATGATTTAAATGAAGGATCTTGCTCAGGAATCGCAAATGAGTAAAATTAAAATGAAACTTCTTGTTAAAGCAGTTTTCTGTTAAATTAGTTTATTGTGTAATTGTATAATTGTTTTATTGTCGAGTTTGTGGGAGATGTATACAAGGTATGTGAAACAGTGGAAGTTGTACTCTGTAAAGGCTTTGTTAAGCTGAAGTGCTATGAGATATAACCTATTTTACTATTTTATATTAATTAAAGTGTTTTTTTTATCACTGGCTTTTCTAATTTTTGGTGGTTTGTTGGTTAAAATGAAACTAAAGTTTACTTATAATAGAAAAAAATGCTAAATTAAAATGAAGCTAAAGTTTTCTTACAATAGACAAAATGCTGAAGTCAAAGATTAATGCAAAAAAATGCAACTAAAAGTATAGCTGGAAAAATCTGCAATAACACATGACACCAATGACACAGTTAAAAATGAATGGTATTTGATTTAGAAGCAGCCATATTCTAGTTGTTTAGTTATCAGTATGGGAAAAAGCCTTCTCTAGCTCTTAATACAGAATTTCACAAATGTGGTCAAGCTAATAATTTTTCACAAGTATTCAAGTACAGAAAGACCGGACAAAACCTATTTGCAATTAATTGAAACTAGAAAAGCAAATTAAACTGCAAGCAATTTATCTAATACACCGATACCCAAACTATCCATTAAATTAAAAGCTGTAATGTATGTGTGCTGCAGATATGTGTGCAGAGACTGCATAAAGTTTCTTCACTGTGATCAGAAACTCAACAGGCCAGATTCAATAAACCCTACACTAAGTGTACTCTAAGTGTAAGAAGATATGAATACATGAACATTCTTATCACATCTTTTGTGCTTTTTAGTTATTCAGAAAGATTACATTGTGTACATGTAGTCTACACTTTGTGGTAACCTTTATGAATCACTGTCAATATTTAAAGCTGCAAGAATATCAGTAGGAAAATTAAAATTAGGAGAAAGAAAGTATGAATTATGTCTGTGTTGTTTGTTCACTCAGAATGGTGCACACAGTGTTGGCATTATTGAATCTGGGTTCAAGTATGCCAGTGCAAAAATCACTGGATTTAAAACCATGCATAAATGATAGATTTATCACTTGTAATATTGATACCAAGGCTGAGTGTAATACCATTACTGACAGATCATTTAATGAAGTATGACTGAGCAGTTCCCTGTTTGCATCTAGCATTTAATTACTGACTTGTTATGGTCACAAACTAAAACTCTTGCATCAAATTACGTTATATTTTCAAGCGCAAAGAGTCAGTGTAATATTTCAAGTCATGTCAGCAACCTGACATATTAAAAAGGTCTCAAAGTATGCCGAAGGGCCTGATTCAGTGAATTTACAGGGTGAAAATGCAGGAGCAGTGCACTTGAGGAAGCAGTGCAGGCAGGGACAGCAATTCAGTCAGTTGCAGAGTAGTATTTCATACATTTGTAGAGATAATAATTTGCATAGTTGCAAAGCTGATGAGTCACTTCTCTGAGAGGCAATGATTTACTCAATCATGAAATGCAGAAAATACAGCTTCAGCTACATACTACAGTGTGCAGCAAATTACGATAGCAAAAGACAGTAAAACGTTTGCCTGAAGAAATAGGTAAACACATTGATGTATTATTTTCTACTGAAAAATATCAATTTCTTTATCATAGTAAACATGATTTAAAGTTACAGTGAGAAATATGATATTGACTGGATTGTCAGATTGCAAAAGGAAATTTCCATTGACAAATCAAGCCTATTGTAAGAACTATGACGACATTTATGAATCACAACAATTGTTTAAATCTAACCAAGATGCTGTGCCATCTAAACTACGCAAAATCATTTTTAGAGAAATTACATAAGGTACATTTTGGAATTTTCAAGTGCAAAGATATTGCATGCTATGGTTTGTTTTGGCCAGAAATTTCCAAATATATTGAATGGACGCTAAAGAACTGTCAGTGCTGTAATACATATTATAAAAGTAACTCCAAAGATGTAATGATTCCTTGTCGGGTCCTTGAACATCAATGGATTAATATTTATTTTGGATCGCTTCCAATTTAAAGACCATCATTCACTTATGGACTGAAGAAAATCATTATATTATGAATGCTGATTATTCTTCCAGTTTTCCTGAGGTTATTAAACTGAAAGACACCATCTTAAACTGTCATAACACTGTTGAAGTCAATTGTTCTCTGTGTGGTATCTCCATATTTGTTAACAGAATGTATGTTTGTATGTATGTTTGTCTGTATGTTATGTTTTGAGTCAAGAGTTCAGATTTTTTTTTCAACTGTATGGATTCCACTGCATTGCATATTTACCAAGATACCCTTAGCAAATGATAAATCTGAGAAATGTATTAAAACTTTAAAGAGATTAATGAGAAAACGTGTTGCCAGCTCAAAGCAGGGCTGTTATTATTCCTTTCTCCAGTGCGTAAATACTTCACTTCAACTCACAGTACTTTTGCCTTCTCAGGAGCGAGAACAAAGTTGACAACACTTTCTGTACTGTTTCATCCAGAAAAAATGCCAAAAGTCAAAACACCTTGGCAAGCTGTCTAGCAGAAAGAAAAAAGCCTGCTATGATAGGTCATCCAAGTTATCACAAGTGCTGACGCTGGCAGAGACATTTGGAATCCAGAATTCAAATGACATGACCAACATCTGAAGCAACAGGAAACTGCTTTTGCTGGCATATCTAATACATCAGGGTCCTACACTGTTCAAACTAGATGTAACTTACTTCTACAAAGGAACAGAATGCACATGTAGAAAACAGGACTGTTCTCATCATAGTGTAGTGAAGTGACTGCTGATTTACCACTGACAGACTGTTCAAGCCAGAGAGTGTCACAGAATGACTTAATGGACATTTTTCCGGAGAGGTTGCCATGCATAATTCCTGACAGGAATTGTATTCCAGCTAATACTTCAGCTTTCAGCCAACTGCTAGGTGTGTCTTCAGAGCCAACTATGACTACTATCTCATTTTCATAATGATCATAACCTATCTAAACTAGTTATAACATAGTTACTAAAAAATAGACATAATGGCCATATTACATGCTATGGCAGCAAAGGCAGAATCATTGTGTTGTGTGCATTTTTGTAATGTTTCTTATCTTTAAGAAATGATGTATTTCATGTGACATCCATAATCTACAGTATAGTCTGTATCAATGTATATATTCATTTTTTACTAACACAAGCATTAAGATTAAGGGAAGAGATGCAATGTGTTTTTGGTATCTCATAAGTCTAAAGTGCATGCAGATGTCACATGATTCTGTCTTAGTTGGAAAATTGCTGCCATATTAGAAAATTATGTAGTTGCTTCCTCACCTGCTCTTCTATGCTGTCTTGTTACTTATGCTGTAGGTACCTATGAGCAAAAGGAACCCTTCCATCCTCCTGACATAACATACAATTTATTTTGTGTATGTCCATGGGTATGGTACTTATTCAGTGTGCTTTTTCTAGTATGAATGAATCAAATAAGATATACTATTACCTTACAGCAGTCAACCATTATATAGAAATATTAGACACTATTCAGTGATGATATACATTCAAACATGGTAAGAGAATATATGAACGATTAAGGTTTTGATAGAACATTTATTAGAATATAAATACAGTTAATGCATCAATATGTGACATCTAGCAGTACTTCTGCTGTTTTGGGCTAACATATCTGTGTTTCATTTGGAATGGTTATTTCCATACCAAGAATGTGTGATGTGAAAGGCCTGCGTAAGTTAAAGAAAGATGGAGTACAGAAATGAAAACGATGATGCAACATATGAGAGAAGTCTGCGGTACAAGTGTAACAGGGAATTCTTTTTCCTGTTTTTGGGCCTTTGCACCCCCCCCCATTATTTTTGGCTTTGTCCATATTTCTTGTGCTAAGAGGTTGAGAGGTATGGCAGTACACACAGGAAATTTTGCCAGGTGGCAAAGGAGGTGGCCCAGAAATATACACCCTGGATGAGTTTGCTGAATGACTTGCACATGCTCCTTAGCAACTAGTAAGGCTAGGCCAAAAGAGAAATACAACAAAAGAGCTTGACCACCCATTTTGTATCTTGACCACATCTCTTAACTGTACAAAATGTTTCTGATTTCAAACTTTAAAAATTCTATATTCCACAGTGAAAGAGTCTGACATGCATTCACTGATGACAATTCTTAAGGAAATATTATGGTAAATAATACTGAATAATATTAATTCATCAAAAGAACCTTTATAAGTGTAAAGTAACATATTTTAACCATCCTGTGAGCTTCCTAGTTGAAGCTGTCAGCAAGTGCTCTTCAGTCTGGAGGCAGACGGCTGAGAACTATGGCCTTGACAATTTGCAGTCCTATTATTTTAGGATACTTGTTTACTTATGATGTTCCTCTTACTGCCGACCATGTACGTCTCCCCAAATAGTGGAAACATACAATTTGAATTTCTGAATCTGCTGTGTCTATCGTTCAAGGTGTTTCTCTTGCTTCAGCCACCCATAATTTTGCCCATCAACTTTCTTAGCTTATAGCATCTGTACCATCAGTATACATTTTACTGTTTGTAAAATAAAAAGGAGAATACCTCCTTTTTTCATGGCTGTCTACTGTATTTCTGATCATCATTAAACAGTTTGGGGGATGTTTCCCATATACTAAAGACTTATCCCATTGCAATACTTTGAACAGTCTCAATTTTATTCTAGTATTGCATAATAATTATATGGATGACTTTAAGTTTGATCATTTTGTCAGCAGTGTTAGACGATTTACTATTTCACTGAAACTGAATTTTAAAATTAAGAAATAGTATGTGAACTGGCAGAAGGGCTGGCTAATTATTTTAGATGTCTTCTGTACATGAATATCACTTACTCTGTGCAGATATGTATGTGATTTTATGTTTCTCTTCTCAAACATGTTTGTGAAGACAGTAAAATTTGTTTTTTGTCTGGAAATTCATGAATACAATATTTTCAAAAGAAATATGAGACAGAATCCTGCCACAAAGAACAGTTACCACATAAGTGCATCATTTGAGCTGCTTGCATCTCTTTATGCCCTGAGATTGAGAATAGGAATTTAGTCTGCCTGCTATTCTTCCTGAATAATAAAATGTTCTTCAGTGAAGCATGAATAAAAGGTGCTTAACAAAACTAAATCCTTTTTATTACTCTTTACCTGTGAAACATGCTACCAGCTTTGAACAAATCTGCAACAGAAGACTAACGGCCCGCATCAAAACATAATCTGTGCACCACTCTGACATGTCTGTAGTTCTTCGTTTCAAGTAAGGATTCTTCGTTTCAAGTAAGGATTAACAAACAGTCCAACAACAGCAGTTAGTAAATAACTGCAGGAAGAATTGGGTTCCCATCACCGCAAGATGAATTAAATGTACCATTATGTACTATTACACTGTATCTTCTGTGCCGCCAAAAAAAAATACTTCACTTTTTTAGCTCAGGGGAGTTTCCCTAAAGAGCTTTTTGATTCAGATGCAGAAAAAAACATGTCTCTAAAGTACCATTTAGTATTAACTGTAGATGTCTTTCTTTTTTTTTTCATTAATCAGTCTATATAGAGTTCAAACAGAAAAACAAACCTACCTTTGAAAAATAGATGCACTACTTTAGAAGCCGTAAAATAAAATGTTGATTAAATACTAGTAATTCAGGTTAAGGAAAGACAGCCTCCTTTGATATACATACACGTGCCCCCACCACAAACGGATATACACACGCTGTCCACACACACATATACACACACACACACACACACACACACACACACACACACACACACACACACACACACACACACACACAAACATGCCTCTCTATTGAAATGGCGGTAATTGAAATGCCGAGTACCGACAATCTGAAAAAAAAAAATGAAAACACGGATGAAGAGCGAATCTTGAAAATTATTCTTGTCCATCAAACTTTTTTTTGCAGGGGGAGGCAAGGCCCCGCCCCCCACCAAACTTATATATTGCAACTTCAGGATCTCCATACCTCAGAGAAAAGAGGGTATTCTAAGAAATGGCATCTCGGACTTAGTTTATATAAATCCGTTCTTTTGGCCATTCAGTATCTAAACTTTGGGACGTGCTGAAGTTGGTCCTGACATTTCAAATGGTTACCTACAACCCACACTAAACAGTTATGTACACACAAACACACACACACATTACATAACCATATAAATATGTGTATTTTATATATACACAAACACACTGACGGGGTATATTTGGTTTGCATATTACTGCTTCACAGTTCTTTCAGGGTCCAGGGTATAATCTTTATTACCTGCATTTACTTTGTGTGTGTGTGTGTGTGTGTGTGTGTGTGTGTGTGTGTGTGTGTGTGCGCAAGGCAGGCATGTGCGATAAAAAAGGCAGTGTGTGTGTGTGTGTGTGTGTGTGTGTATGTGTGTGTGTGTATTTATGTACGTGTATATAGTACACACACACACACACACACACACACACACACACACACACACACACACACACACACACACACACACACACACTCACACACACACACAGACATGGCTCTCTATTGAAAAGGCGGTCATTGAAATGCCGAGTGCTGACAATCTGAAAAAAAAATGAAAACACAGATGAAGAGCGAATCTTGAAAATTATTCTTGTCCATCAAACTTCTTTTTGCAGGGGGAGGCAAGGCCCCGCCCCCCACCAAACTTATATATACCAACTTCAAGATCTCCATACCTCAGAGAAAAGAGGGTATTCTAAGAAATGGCATCTCGGACTTAGTTTATATAAATCTGTTCTTTTCGCCATTCAGTATCTAAACTTTGGGATGTGCTGTAGTTGGTCCTGACATTTCAAATGGTTACCTACACCCCACACTAAATAGTTATGTACACACAAACACACACACACATTACATAACCATATAAATATATGTATTTTATATATACACAAACACACTGACGTGGTATATTTGGTTTGCATATTACTGCTTCACAGTTCTTCCAGGGTCCAGGGAATAATCTTTATTACCTGCATTTACTTTGTGTGTGTGTGTGTGTGTGTGTGTGTGTGTGTGTGTGTGTGTGTGTGTGTGCAGTGCAAAGGCAGCGTATGTGTGCGCGTGTGCAGCGTGTGTGTGTGCGTGTGTGTGTGTGTGTGTGTGTGTGTGTATGTGTGTGTGTGTATTTATGTACGTGTATATAGTACACACACACACACACACACACACACACACACATATATATATATATATATATATATATATATATATATATATATACATACATATACACACATATATATGTGTGTACATACACGGCTTACCTTGACCTTGCTAAAGCATTTGACACTATTCCCCATTCAGGCATTATTGATAAGCTCACCAGCCTGGGCATAAACCCTTATGTCACAAGATGGATCGCAAACTGGCTCTCAGACAGATCCCATAAAGTAAGAGTAGTGGGATCTATGTCCGAATCCAGACCAGTAACAAGTGGTGTGCCTCAGGGCTCTGTCCTGGGGCCCCTCCTGTTTGGCATATACTTCTCAGAAGTACAGGCAAGCACGGAAGGGCTGTGGCTGACTAGGTTTGCGGACGACTGCAAACTGGGTGCTATAATAGATTCTCTGGCCGACATGGAGATCCTCCAGAAGGGCCTAAATGAGACTGATGCATGATGTCAAAGCCATGATCTCAAGCTAAATGCAAACAAAATGTGTAGTAATCCCCTTTGGAAAAAACAGAGTACCCGCAAACTACAACATAGGAGGTAATCCCCTGAAATCAGAAGAAGAAATAAGGGATCTAGGGACCCAAGTAGATAGTCAGCTTTCCTTTGATAACCATGTTGCCAAAGTGGTTAGAAAATCCTTCTATGTGACCCATCTGATCACAAAAGGGTTCGCATCAAGATCTAAGGATGTAATGGTGCCCCTCTACTCTTCCCTCATCAGACCCATTATTGAGTACAATGCACCAATTGGAATGTACCTGGCTAGACATCTCCAGCAGCTGGAGAGACCACAAAGGTACCTAACCAAGAGGATTACTTGCCTCAAACAGTTGCTCTATGCATCACGATTGAAAAAGCTAAGACTGTTCTCTGTTGCAAACCGCTTTCTCAGAAGCAATCTCTGTCTAACGTACAGAGTCATGTCCAACCCAGAGTTGTTGAACATGCTCCATCTTAGCAAAACCAAATCTACTCGAGCTACACGCTCTAGGGATATAAACCTCAACACAACAATGAATAAAACATGCTGGAGGGATAGATTCCCTTCACAGAGACTTCCCTTACTATGGAACAGGGTCCCGATCTACAAAAGACAGAACCCCTCACTATCACTCTTCAAGAGGAACCTTGATGAGTGGATGGGTAACAGAAAGTTCACACCAGGGATCACACCAACAGCAGTACTAGATAGGGGCCAAGGGTACTAGCTGCTAGTACAAGGGTCTAGGGAACTACTAAAGGGGTGGTGAATACCGCACAACGTGGCTGGGCTAATATATGCCAGATAGCCCAGTACCAACCTATGAACCTATATATATATATATATATATATATATATATATATATATATATATATATCTATATATATATATGGGTCTCTATCGAAAGACCAAAGAGGTGTTTAATCGAACACCTCTTTGTCGACATGCAAAGAGCGAATGCACTAAAGCACGAACTCTCAAAACAGTGATTTCTTTCCCTGGGAAAGAAATTGCTTGGCCATTCCCGTGTGTTTTCCCCTTTCCCCACTGTAGTGCGATCTCGGAGTTGGTATATTTTCAGTTGGGGGGTGTGGGGTGCAAAGTCCCCCACGTTGTTATGTTTGAAAGTGTGTGTGTGTGTGTGTGTGTGTTTATGCTAACGATTTCTTTCCCAGGGAAAGAAATCAGTGTTTTGAGCATTCGCGCTTTAGTGCATTCACTCTTTATGTGTCGACGAAGAGGTGTTTGATTAAACGCCTCTTCGTGTTATGATATAGATGCTATAGATATATATATATATATATATATATATATATATATATATATATATATATATATATATATATATATATATATATAAGGTCACTACCAAAATTTGGTCAAAATATTGAGGCTAAATGCTGACAGTCTGCATATTAATTAGCTAATATTTATTTATTTTCATTTTCAGTGGATGCCCAGGGTGAAAAGCTCCACAAATTAACACATAGTAAGTAGTTACTACAAAGAGAAATACATACAGTAATATATAACAAATTTTCCACAATCACAGACATTCAAAAGGAAGCTGGCAGTTTACAGTTAAGTGGCATTGCAGAACTGAGATATAATTAGATAGTTACAAAATAAGCCGGAACTAATATGACTATAAATGCTATATTTGCATAGCAGTACATGCATTATGTATGTAATAAGGTTGAAACTAAATACCAACGATATCAAATTCAGCATTTTCAACGTCCTCAATTTTTTTTCCTGCTGCCACTTACCTGCCTGCATTCCAGCAGTATGAATGTATGCAGTTCAGTACTGCACATCACTGTAATTAATGTTTTTGTAGGGGGGAAAACCCCCCTGCAAATTATATATTCCAACTCCGAGATTGCACTACAGTGAGGAAAAGGGTAAATTTCCAGATCTGCACTGTACTGTGATCTCTATTTGTAAAGTCGACCTCATATTAGTGAATACACAGTAGCATTCATTGAATTGCAGTTCGGCACTACGGAAATCAGCAAACACAGATTTGGCATTCCCGTGTTTGCTGAACTGCACCCCCCACACCTCCTGCTACTTAACTATAGCAACTCTGAGATCGCACTACACTGAAGAGAATGGTAAATTTCCTGTTCCACACTGTACTGCGATCTCCATTCACAATGTTCAATATTTCAAAACTTTTGTCATCTGGTCTTCACAGATCAGAGGTTCGATGCTGTGAAATTTCGATCCTTTGTAGTAGACCCATATATATATATATAGATATATATATATATATATATATATATATATATATATGTATATCTATCTATATATATATATATATATATATATATATATATATATATATATATATATGTGTGTGTGTGTATATGTATATATATATATATATATATATATATATATGTATGTATATATATATATATATATATATATATATATATATAGTTTACCATCATATAGTCGAACGTCATGTTCTCAACAGGTTAGGTTGAGAAAGGAGTGCTGCGGCATTTCACATTGTCAAATGAAATTGTTCCAAATGTACATATAGGTGAAACACTTTGAAATTCATCATTATATACAAAAGCGAATTCGACATTCTACATATATCTAAGTTTTATCCTGATTCAATATTTATGTTCACTAATTTCACTGTTCGGAGATACTACATTTGACTATATGATGGTAAACATATATATATATATATATATATATATATATATATATATATATATATATATATATTTATATATATATAGTCCCTACTAGAACATTGAATTTTCATAACAATGAACCCAGATGACCACCAACTACTTAAATGTTAAAAAAATAATTCTGTTTTTACCCAAATCTTAGTCGGCACAGAAACAATCCTTCAGCATCACACCCTCAAAAAATACCTCAGATGAAACACTTCCCACACAATGTTTCTTGGTGTCTTAATTGATGATACCTAAAAATATGATCAACACATCACTCAAGCCATCAAGAGAACTCAGCCAAAGGTTGGTCTTCCTCTTCATAAACAAACCCTTTCTCATTGACTGCTCTAGGAATTCTTTAACAACATCTTAGCTTCCACCTTTACTTCTCTATGCAGCACCCATCCCAACTAACCTTTGCTCTACCTTGATAAATAAACTAGAGGTTTGCTGCAATAAAATAGCTATGTTTGCATCCAGCTTACCAAACTGTTCACACCACTACCAAGCACTGAATCACCTACACTGTCTCGAACTACTTAATTACCTTACCTACTCCCATATGCTTAGTGCCCACAAAAATTATACAAACCCAACAGCTGCCCATCACTGCAAAACATCCTCAAACATTACTTCCCCACTAGGAATCTCTGCTAACAGAACAAATATGACTAGGTCCAAGTATTATAAGAGTGCAGGTGACTCGTTTGCTTAACCTATCTTCCTAGACACTGGAGCTCCATCCTGCCCACTCTAAAACAAGATAACATTTCTGCATGTTCCAAACACAACCTAAACCAGCACCTGATTTCCTTATGGTTATGCTCATACTCCTATCCTGACTAATAAACCCACCTTTTTTTCTGTTTCTCTTCCATTGCCAATCCTTCTATCAATCACTGTGACTCTTTCACCTTTCTTATCCCTGTCTCTCTTTCATCCCTGCTACTGCTCCTCCAACTAACTTATATCCATAATTCTCTCCTACTAATGCCCCCTCCTTACCCATCTCATCATCTTACCTATCTATTGTTATCTCAACATCTCCACTATTATGACTCTTTCTATTTACATTTTTCTTGGACTATTTCTGATTATACCCTTCCTCCTCTTCCTCTATTTTCTGTTCTGCTCTAGTGACATCCTACCTCATTAATGTCAATATACATATACTGAACCTATGTACATTATCATTGGTCTTGTATCTGCAGCTATTACAAGTTAACATGTCTTTGACTTACGTAAAATAGTATAACGTCTAAAGTATATGATAAATGTCTTTGATATTTGTCTGAATACTACCTGCAAAGTAATGCGTAAAATGTTAATTGTTATTGTTGTTCATTGCAAATGTGTATTTTATGTGGAGCCTTTCCTCCCTGGGCCTCTGCTAAAAATGGAACTTGTGCCCAGATGGACTTTTCCAGTAAACAAAAGACAATAAATAAATAAATACATTTTGGAGGGAGTGATTTTACACAAATAGTGCAGCGGTAGTGTTGTTGCCTCACAGCAAGAGGTTCTTCCGTTTGATTCTCAGCTAGTATGCGGCGAGTGCCTTCTGCGCAGAGTCTGCATGTCCTCTCCGCAGGTCGAGTAGGTGTTCTGAAAGACATGTGTGAATGGGCGTGCCTTCATAGAAAGTTGGGCATCGAACTGGCAACTCGGCACCATGAAAATCTACTGCCAATCATTAGTGGACCGGAGTTCCGCTGTGGCGACCCCTAGCCAGGAAAAGCCGAAAGACAACAACAACAAGTACAGCGTTGTAAGTTGCAGATATTCAAATTCTTCATTAAAGTAATGAATATTTTAGTCACATTGGCTATTTATATAGTCACCTACAAAAAGGGCACAGCCTAAATGCAACCAGAGTGACAATGTGGGAGGGGATGAAAGCTTTTGGAAGCTGGCTGGTTGCTGTATCCTAGGCAGGATACAACCCATAGGTTACTTGGAGCAGTGAGAATGATGAACATCTAGTATTCTTTATGTTCAGGCAAATGAAATAATGCAGTTTGCAAAATCACTTCTGGATTACTGGATCAGCCTTCAGTTTTCTGGAGTGTCCAAGGGAAAACAATGGTAAGTGGCGACCCTAGCCAGTGGTAGCCAGGTGACGGGCCCATAGCCATATATTTGGAATGGGATCTAAACAATGGTAAGTGGCAACCCTAGCAGTGGTAGCCAGGTGACGGGCCCATAGCCATATATTTGGAATGGGATCTAAACAATGGTAAGTGGCGACCCTAGCAGTGGTAGCCAGGTGACGGGCCCATAGCCATATATTTGGAATGGGATCTATAAGATTAGTAAATGCACAATACAAGATGACTGGCGATTACTAACTAGATATGGGGTCACCTTATTCTGTTTAGCCTCATGACTAGCATTATGGCTGTTAAATGTACATGCATGACAACATTAATACAACTGGGACTTTACTGGGTTTGATGCTGGAGAATTATTATTTTTTGATCTGTGGAGCATTTCATTAATCCAACCAGGTGCGTTACAGTGCAAGCAGATATGGCCCAAATATTTTTTTAAGGTGGTCCTCTTTACAAGGGAAACTGGGAATATCAAAGAGTCCTCATATTGGACTGGCATCCTATTTTACCATCATTTTATAGATATTTTTATTGTGTGGAAAGTGACCACTTTTGACTAACTTCATTTTACAACATTAGCAAGTCTAATATTTTTTTTGGTACCCCTTGGAATATTATGCTACCAACCTATCCCCAGTGCTCCACATCCCTGCAGGGTCCAACAGCTTTATCCCTTACTCGCCCATCCTGGACTTACTTTGATACTGCTGTGACCGATAGTGGATTCTAAGGGAGTCTTGAGGACTAAGCCATCTCCACTTCCATCCTGGGTGGGCTTTTTATCTGCCATACCCACTTTGTTGCACCACCTCCCATGTTTATTTACTTTGTTTAAGGGCAACTCCCCTCTTTGAACCATGCCTCCCCTAAGGGAGCATTAGAAATGAATGTCTTCCCACATGTTAAGGCCATGCCCATCCTGCCATACTGCTTCATCAGTTTCCAGAGCCACTAACTGAACCTAGTTCTGCTGCATTGTAGTTAGGGCTTTATCCATCTATGCCACGTGTGGCAGTTCTAATAGTTTCTTGACATTTATGCCACAGTAGTATCCCTCATAAACTCCATTGTTAGAAAGACATCTTGTAACCCCCATCTGCTAACAGAGCTGCACAGGAAACCCAACTGGGTTAGAGGCTACTGTCATACAAGGACATACGAAGAAAAATGTTATCAAATCACAAATTGAGGAAAGCCGGGATTCCCATAGGTCTAATCAATTCTCAAACCAACATTTACCAGCTTAAACTTGAACTTTTGGAGACAGTTTATACAAAGAAGCAACTGATGGAGATACTGGATCCCATTAACCACTAACATTTGAGCAATAAAGGTACCTTTGGGTTTTATTGGTCACCAAACTTGAACAAAAGGTTACCTCTAAGCTCAACTGTTATACTTGAAACTGACTGTAGTTGGGTTCACTAGAGCAGTAGTTGTACCCTTTCCTGTGGACTCTAGAGATTATAACCCTATCTGGAACACTATTGAAGGAACAAATTCATATAGTCCATCCTATGCAACATACATGGTTTCACCCACAAATTGGGTAAAACCATCATATCTGTGTTGGAAAATAATTAAAAACTGATAGTGTCAATATCCATTCCCAGGCTTATTTTTCTTTAATTTCTGCACTTACCATACTAGTAATAATTGAGTCTTTTGCCCCACTAACACCAAAATAAAGAGGTCCCTAGGGATAATTTTTTTTGTTATTCTGCTGGTCTTGTAAATGTGACTTCTTCTAAAATGATGGCAGCTTTTATTTTGAAAAAGTTCTCCACATACTCCCTCATTGAATTTACCAACATATATGTGCTATCAGGAATGGCCATTTACACAATGCCTTATTTAAGCATCATTGAGACACAGGGCACACTGCTGACTGTATTTCTTATCCATGAAAGGAATATTCCATGAGTAAGGAAAAAGGACATTAGTGCTACTCTGGAAACCAAAGAACTTATAGATAAGTAATAGGCTAACTGCTCTTGTGGGCCATTTTAAGTCTAGCCAATTTCCCTTGTAAGATAAGAATCAGACCCTGTACCTTGTGTCTAGGAGATAAACACCTTAACCATTATGCCAGCTTCCTACTCAGATGGCATTATCCAACTTGATGCCTACAGTTTCCCTTTTTAATTTTTCCAACTCTGTTGGGTTTCTAATACCATAATGGGAATAGACCCCATTCCTAAGTCAAAGTATGATTAAAGTTCATGAAATTAGTATTGTTTCAGTCTTTGATGTCAGCCAGAAGTGCTCTTTGCAGCTCCTGCAATGTGCCCAGTAATGACTCCTTCTGCAATTTGTATGGAGTTACATATATTGGTAACATATCTAAATACGATTGTAGATTTATTTTTATAAGACCCATTGCTCCTACTACTATTGGGACTGCCTGGGTATCTTTCTTCCACATTGCTCTCGTTTCTGCCTGCATATCATGATATTTTATGACTTTGTGTCTCTCTGTACACAAAACACTGTAGTCACTGGGTGTGGTGATTTCAATGATCAATGCTACTTTTGTCTTCTTTTCATGTACCACTATATACTGTTTTCCAGTACTGATCTTTTGAACTGTTGGTAATGGATGATCCCATGTGATGTAAACTTCATAATTTTGTATGATATTTTGTGGCTCATCTTTCCAGTGTTCTTCAGCCACTTATTATGCCTTTCAGTATACAGTCCTTCTTCCATTAGTATGTCACAACCAGCAACGGGGTGTGCAACTGTTTCCAATTCGGTTTTATAAAATCTACATTTGTCTGTTTCTCCCACATGTTCAATGGACTTTGTAAACCAACTTGTACGCAGCCCAGACTTTTGGGCTGCCAATATTAACCTTGCATCTCTTGGTATAAATTCGTCTCTCCTTAACCATTCCTGCATTCATTCTTGATCAACATGAGGTTCTTCCAGAAGTTTTCTATACTTGTAACTGTATTTATGCATTTTCCACATTTCTTGCCTTCTCATCTGGTCTTTTACCTTATATTCTTTCTTTTGTTTTTTGGCACATTCATTTGCTGCCTGATTTTTATCTACTTCTGGTTCAATTTCTATTTCAACTTGATGATGATATGCTTCTGCTAGATTAAGCAGAGACGTCATCTCAGATTTCTTCTCCTCATGTTTCAAAACTTTCACTATGTTTGGGTCTTGTGAGGTCAGCAGATATGTGTGGAGTCCCACGATTGCAGATCTATACATGTAATCAATTTCAAGGAGGTCCATCCCTCCTTCGGAATGGGGAATATATAATCTTGGTATGCACTGATTTTTATAAATCATTTGGTGAACATGAAGCATCCTTCAGTTTCCCCAGTGTGACTAACCATGTGAGCATTAAATGCCTCACTAAGATAGGATAACTACATTGCTGTAAATTCTATGACCCAGATGGAGGAGGTTTCTATGTATCTAATAACTTTAAAGCTGTTGTATTTACATTACACACACACACACACACACACACACACACACACACACACACACACACACATGCACACACACACACACTCACACACGCACACACACGCCACACACACACACACACACACACACGCACACACACACACACACACACACACACACACACACACACACACACACACACACACACACACACAGACACACATAGGTGTGTGCATGCTTGTGTGTGTAAGGATGACAGGACTTCATACACATTTCCAAAAAGGCTCTCTGGAAGGCTGTATTGCTGAAGTATTGGGGGATAAGCAATATTTTCCTGTGTAGAAGACTTGCCATTATTTATTTACGTATTTAAATTCTGTTATATGTTTTACCTAATATTACCTGCCTAAAACTGATAAAGGGATGTATTTGTTCCAATGGGTTTATTTATCTTTGTTACAATATTATAAAACATGATTTGTAAAGTTTCGTGGCCTGTGTTCCAGTGCCAGTACATATACATAGCATGTTATTATTCATTTCCTTATTTCATTTCTTGAGATTTGTTATGTTACTGGTAGGAATTTCTTACTAGGTGAACCTAGTCATTAAGTGTTTTTGAGTGTATAGCCTAAATATGCAAAAGTCTTCATTCTGTGTAGTTTGCCTTACAGTGCCTCTGGGCTATAACTTAACCATGCTGTGATTTTATTTACAGTTATGTGTGTTTCCCTACATTACAGTATAATACCTACGGTATAATTTATTAGTTTACTGTTTTGCACCATCTTACTTTAGGCTCTGACTACATTATCTGTGCCTCACACAAACATTTTAGTACCAGTGCTTGAAAATAATTTGTCTGATGAAATTACGCTGTTAGAGGAAAGTGCTATCAAGGTTAGCTTACACGGATATAGAAGGAGATATAAAGAATTATTTTCATGAGAGCATGATCTCCCTATTCATTTTATATTCTTTCTGCTTCCTTTGTTTGTTGATGTTTCCTCAAAACCTTTCTAGAACCTTCTTTGTGTATCCCTCCTCCTTTATGTTTGCATGCATTTTAGTTTATTTATTTATTTTTGTATTTATTTATTGGCATTTGATTACCTGGAAGGTCTGACAGGGTAGAAGCCCATTTTCAGCGAAGGCCTGGAGAAAAAGCTCCAAATTATTACAAAACATTTTAAGAACAATAAATTTACAATCTTCAAAAATAAAACAAAACATCTGCAGTTTAAATAATTATAACAAATTAGACAAAACCCGCGGTGGTGGTGCTGCGGTAGCATTGTCACCTCACAGTAAGACGCTTTCCGGTTCGATTCTCAGCTAGAGCGTCTTCTGCGTGGAGACATGTGTGAATGGGCTTACCTTCGTTGAAGGTTGTGCGTCAGGGCTGGTAACTCGGCACGTAAAAATCAACTACCAATCATTAGCGGACTGGAGTTCTGCTGTGGCAACCCCTAACCGGGAAAAGCCAAAAGACACAACAAAGACATAATATAAAAACATTGGTTAAGAATCAATACACGGTATATGTCAATCATTTAATATTTAGGGAAATTGTACACAGTTTGTAGAGAACTAAAAGGAAATTAGTGTAAAACAAACAGGAATTGCAATATCAATTGAGGGAAAAACAGGCTTATCGTATATTTAGAGAGAAAGTCAGGGAAGATAATTAGATAGCAGTAAGGAAATAAGTGATGAAAGACGAATAAGGAGGTATAAGAAATGAAATTATACTTCCTCATATTTAGGGAAATAGTTTATCCTGGTTTTCAGCAAGAACAGAGACAGCTTTTATCTAGGAAGTCTTTCAGAGTGGTTCTGAAGGATGGGAGAGAGAGAGTATAGACCTGATGGGTACACATAAGGAGGTCCAGGCCTTTGCAGCCTTGTGCAAGTACAGACAATGCCCAGCAAATTTGCTAGGTTTGTAGACAGACAGGGGTTTTGGTTACTGGATCGCAATGACCGACTGGGAACATAGTTGCGTATAATGTTTTTTAGTGCTGGACAGGCAGACAGATGCTGGATAATTTTATAGGTGGTAAGAAGTTGTGCATATGTTACTTAGTTGATGTGGCAGTGCTAACTGATTTAGGCTTTTCAGTGCGATATAGTGGTGGGATCTGAATGAAGTATGTGCTGCAAATTTAGCAACTTAGTTATATCATTATTCAAGTTTTAATTTTTGTGAAGCCTAGTGGTTAGAAAGGCTGGGGGTGCCATAAAGCAGTGTGAGAAGGAGATAAGTAGTGGCAAATGTAATTTTAGTTACATCGGTGAGAAATCTTTTGGCTCTGTAAAGCATCCCTAGTTTTTGATTAGTTTTTCTTATGCAATTATGTATATACAGGTCAAATATAACATTACCATCCACTATCACCCCTAACAGTTTTCTGTGAGAAGTGACTTCAATGGTTATATTATCAAGAGAGAGGACTTGAAATGTTGTTTTTTCATGAGAGAGCGTTTTGGTGAAAAAAGTTGCAGTTTGGTCTTTTTTAGGTTGAACATGGGTTGTGAGTTATGAAGCCATGTTTCAGTGGCTGTTAAAGCATCCTGAGTAATTTTTTGGAGGTGTACCATGTTGTCAGATGTGCAAACGATTGTGGAATCATCTAAGTATTGTATTAGGGTGGCCTATTGTGTGGATATATAGAGGGTGTTGGTGAAAATGTTAAAGAGGAGGGGACCAAGAATAGAGCTTTGTGGTATACCAGTGGTGAATGGGTGGTAAAGAGAGAGTGTGGAGTGCCATTTTACTGACTGATGCTTATTGGACAAGTGGCTTTTGAACCACAGAAGGGTGGGCTGAGAGAGAGCTAGTGAGGACATTTGAAGTAGAAATTTGCTGTGACAAGCTGTGTTGATGGCTTTAGACAAGTCTAGAACTAAGGAAGAGACTAATTTGACATTATCTCTAGCTTTTTGACAGTATCTATATAGGTTAGAAAGGCAGTGGTAGTGCTATGGGAAGGACGGACTGTGTTGTGCAGGAGATAGGTGTTTTTCCTGCAGGAGATAGTCTAGCAATAGTTTTTGAATACATTTTTCAAGTATTTTGGTGAGTGGAGATAAGATTGCTATAGGTCTAAAGTTATTAATGTCTGTTGAATTTCACCCTTTGTGCAGAGGGATAATGAGTGATTTTTTCCAGAGAGAAAGGGAACATGGGATTCCTGGACTAACCTATTTATAAGGATTGAGGCAGGATAGGCAATGCTACTGGCTGCTATTTTTAGGTACTCACTTGGAAGGTCATCAGCTGAAGAAGAGCACAGTTTAAGTTTGTTTAAGAATAGTTTTATATAGGATGTGTGCACAGGTTTGAAGGTGAAAATGGATGTGGTGATATGTGGCTGCTGGACAGGGCTGAGATTAGATGTTAAGAATTTGTTGGCTAGAGATGCTATACTATCTATAACTTAAGAGTTGAACTGTATTGCAGTTTTGAGGGGTGAGTTGGGAGAGGGGTTTGTACTGAATTTTTGGCAGGATGTAAGATTTTTTTAACGGATGCCGATACTTTTAAAGGGTTGTGTTTAGTCTTATTCTGAAAATTATTATAGTATTTTTTATCTTCATTTATTTGCTTTTTAGTACGATTGTGAAGCATTCTGAAGTTTTCAAGATATCGAGGTGTTTTATATTTTTGCCATTCTTTCCATGCTTTTTCTCTGTGCTGCATTATGATTTTACTCTTTTTGGATAACCAAATTACATTATGTTTTTAGTCTCTCTTCCTTCTAGGAGATGCAAGGCTATTTAAGATGCTTAGAAAAGTTGTACTGAATTCAACTACATCATTGTCTAAGGGGAGAATTTTTAGTAAATTCCACTTAATAGATGATAGTGTAGTAATCAACATTTCTGGGTTAAACTTGGAATGGTTACGTGTTGTTTTGTAAATATGCTGTTTAACTAGCTGTGGGAGATGTTTAGTCATATAGATTGGGAGATGATCACTGAGAGAGTCTGACATTGTGCCTGTGGTAGAGTATTTGCTAGATTCTGGTACTAGGATTCAGTCTAATAGAGAATGTAACGTCTTACTATAATGTGTGTGGTTATTAATTAGTTGTGTAAAACCAAATAAGCTCATGTTAGATGAAGGGGAGTTCAAGTTTATGTCCAACCAATTGGCATTTACATCACCTAGTAATATTTTTCTTGTGGAAATGTTATAAATATCCAATGTAGGATATCTTCCAGTATAGCTGTATTGTCGCCAGGAGGGACATAAAGGACTGTAATGCATATTTGTTTATAATTGTTTCTTTTGAGGAAAGAAATATGAAGTTCTGCTGAACTGAATTTTAGTGTTGGCTTGCTGTAAGGGGAAATGTGGTAGGTATTGGGAAATATTAAAGCAATACCACCACCTTTCCTCTTTATACAGTCATTATGGATGATATTATAGCCAGGAGGTATAACATCAGAGTAATTTATGCTGGGTTTAGGCCAAGTTTCAGTTATGAGAACATTAAGCTTATGTTGAGTAATCCAGGCATGTAGTTCATCAGTTTTATTTCTTATGCTTCTAACATTTATTGCAGTAAAAATTAGATCACCAGGGGTGGGGATTGGCTGTTGTTTGGTTACAGAATTGGGGCCAGGATTAGGGTATAGATATATATAAATAAATAAATAAATATATATATATATATATATATATATATATATATATATATATATATATATATCACCTCCTAGAAGGATTTTAGTATATTGGGGAATTATGCATACTTGTTTTTTGGAGAGGATTCTTGCAGTTAATTTTGTTTTTGTTTGGGTTGAAGTTCAATTAATCAGCGCATATTTGTAATAAAGGTGAGGGACAATATTAGATTTGGTGTAATGTGTGGATAGTGTAAAGAGGAAGTATGGATAGGTGGTTGGGACAGAGTTGGAGAGATGTTGACTGTGGTCACTCTGGTTTCTGTTATGGCTTGCTCATCTCTCCCGTTTACTTTGCAAATTTTCTGTCTTGATATTCTTGTTATGATAATTCATTTTCCCTATATGTGTGACTGACTCCTCTTCCTATGGCAGCTTTAATGCTATGTATCCTTTGCTTATACAGCTTAATAGCTAAGATGAATTTCTTTTATACAAAGAAAGAAATTTTATTGATAGTACATTTTTTTATTTGTCAGTGTTCTTGGTTTTTGAGGGCGTTGTACTCTATAATGGGTCTAATGAGTGTCGAGTAGAGGGGAACAATGACCTCATTTTTCCTGTATGAGAACTCTTTTATGATAAGGTGTGCCACGTAGAAGGACTTCCTGACTACTGTGGCGATGTGACTATCAAAGGAGAGACTACTGTCCACCTGGGTCCCAAGGTCTCTTATCACACATTCGGTGTTAAGTAGATTGCTGCCTATGCGGTAGTTCATGGGTACAGAGTTTTTACCAAAGGGGATGACACTGCACTTTTTGGCACTGAGCTTGAGGCCATGGCTCTGACACCAGGCATCTGTCTCATATATGTATATATATATATATATATATATATGTATACATATGTATATATGTACATATATGTCATATATGACATATATATCATATATGTACATATATGTATATGTGTGTATATATATATATATATATATATATATATATATATATATATGTATATAATGAAGAAATTGAAAACACTGTCATCTGTGTTAGCATATCTGGCAGATTTGTATATATTCTCAGATTAAGTTGTATTATATGCCAGCATGTCTAATTGTAAACATGCAAATAAGTGTTAAAAGTTGAGTATTTCCCTGTATAAACAGAATGTTTAAATAATCTGTCAGTGTTTTGATACATTTCAAAATTTGCATGTTTGAGAGGGACATTCTAAAGTACAAACTGCGAAGAATCAGCTGAACAGTGAGTGATGTCATTAGAATGTTCCTGGTTGCTAAGTGATTATTTAAACAGCTGGTTGACAGAAAAAGAACTTTTTCAAACAGCTGACTAATTTTTTTTTAAATAAGACAGTTGAGACTGCAGTTTGTCAAGTGTTGAGCAGTTTGTGAAGTACAGTCTGTTACAGTGCTGTGCAGTCTGTGGACACCCATGAAAGAGAACTCACCAAAAACTGCAAGCCTGCCTTTTCCCTTGCTGTTATGTGTTAGAGTAGGTCAGGGACAGTATTCTTTAGTTAGATTAGGAGAGCTTAGTTATTAAGATAACGTTTTTCAAGAATAATGGACTTCTATCCTGCAGTTTAATTTTACATTTCCAGTAACTGAGTTCTGGTGTTTATTGAAAGCTATTGATTTACATTCTTGTAATCATTTTACTTATTATTAAATGTTTTTCATTACTTTACATTTTGGCTGGAAATCAGTGCTTTTCTTTAGAGATTATAGAGTGCTTATACCTATTTGATAGTCCCCAGGTCACCTCGAAGGCCTGGTTGATTTGGTTATAGCTATCATTTATTTTGATATTTAATTTTCATAATTGCACACCACTTTAAAAGGGCATGAAGACAGTCTGATTGGTGGCAGAATTACCATATTATTTTGGGGAAGGGACATAGCTGGAAATGTGTGCCAGGCTTTTCCAGAACTGCTGGGATGTGTGAGATTTGAATTTGTTCTGAGTGTGAAAGTATCAGAGGTCTTAACCTGGGACACATTGCTCTGAAGTGTATAATAAGAAAAACATTTGGGGTGGACAGAGGTATATAGTCCAGTCCTAGGAAAATAGAGCATGTTCCTGATGCTCTCTTAGGGTAAAATTGTGAAATATTACTTCTGTTTAGGTGACCGTCTCACATTGGAGTCAGTAGTGAGGACTGAAAGTCCTTAGTTATTGACCCAGGATAGTAAGTGACGTCACATTAATTGTTGGTAGTCCTGTGGGATATAGCCTGACATCACATACACACACACACACACACACACACACACACACACACAAGTCCATGTCATATGGTTAAACTGGCATAATACTAAATGACAGAATGTTGAAGTCTGGGACATCAGACTGGCTTGTCATTGGAAAGCCAGTATTTCTTGGGATCAGGTATTTGTCTTTTCCCCAATGCAGAGCAATCTCAGAGCTGGTAAATGTAACATGCAGGGGGTGTGGGGTACAGGGGGGCTTACTCCCCTGCAAAAATACTGTTTGTGTTACCAGCTTTCCAATGACAAGCTGGTTTTATGTTACTTTGAGCTTTTGCCATGCAATCACATTGCGGTTCCACCATATGGGATGTATATAAACATGGATGTGTCGTACCCCCTGATATTGGTATATCTTAAGGATATTGTAAAGTGCAAGGCAAAGCTGACATGAGCCTTTAATCTGTGATATAGCTAATATCATTGCAAATAAATTCAGCACCAACTTCTTATTTCTGTTTCCTCCTAGCTTCCCAATACAAAGTGTCCATTCCATTAACCTTGGCAATCCCCTTTGACCATATAGTTAGTGTTCTTTAGAATCATGGGTCCACATAACAAACTGGAATGTTTCTTGGTTGGTATGAAACATCCCCTGCCAAACCTTCTCTGTAAAATTTTCAACCACAGCCTCTCCACTGGGTTCATACCAAAGCCTGGAGAATAGCTGTAATAGCTCTCCTCTCCAAGAAGGTCCAATCACTGAATCTGGCAACTATAGGCCTATTAGTCTCACCAACATCATTTGCAACACAGCAGAGTATATTATCATGGCCATTAGAAACTGGGATATAGGAAAACTAAAATCTGTAGACAATTTGGATTTGTAAAAGGTAGATCATGTCTATTAAACCTAGCCAATGTCTTTGAAATACTCACAGAGGCATTAAATGAAGGTAACTATATGCACAAAGCTTACACTGAATTAGCTAAGGATTCTGACACAGTATTCCACTCTGGCACCACTGACACACAACCCTCCTGGACATGGGCAGTCATTGTTAAATTCATTACTGGGTATTGACTAGACTACCTATGGTATTACACTAGGATGAAACAGCTAGGCTTGAAATGACCTCTGGGCCGATAGCCTAGTAACCTCCTATGATCCTGTGATCAAATTCAACATACAGCCCCATGTAATCCATTGGGTTTTCAACAGGTTAATTGATATATATCATTCGATTAAAGCTGATCCAAACAAAACAAAAAAGTAGCTCAAGGAGGAAAAATGAACCAGCAAAAAGCACCTAAAAACAAGTAACACCAGCTCAAAGGTATCTTCAAGAAAATCTGACAAGTGTTTATTATAAAAATAGCAAGCTTTCACACATTAAAGTGCTTCCTCAGGCATAAAAAACTGAGAAAATAGTTTGATGTGTGAATGCTTGCTGTTTTTATAATAAAAACTTCTTGACTTTATATTGGAGATACATTTGAACCAGATTTTCTTGGTGTGTTAGAACTGATTGCACACTATCCTCAAATAAATGTTTCACAAGTAGTGGCCCCCATGACACCCACCCAGCTGATTACTAAGGGCATGCACTATTTGTCAAAAGTGGTTATCATTCCTGTCTGCTTATCTCTGAGCCCATAGTAGAATACAGTGTGTCCTTCAGTACACACCTATCCAAACACCTTACCCAACAATAGAAAAAATCCCCAACAATTCCGCACCAAAAAAATCATTTAGGAACTCCCTCTGTTTCCAAGAGCACTTAAAAGTCCTTTATCTGTTCTTTTTCTCCTATTCAAGTCTGTCTTTCTTCTCTTTTCTGTGGTCTCCTATCATAATGTATGCCTGGACTACAAAACTGTAAATAACTCGATCTTGCCTGGCTGTAGTTGCAACATAAATAGGACTTGTTGGCATGACAGATCTCTCCCAAAGCATCCCCTATCTCAGGAACAAACTCCTGGTTGCTTCAAATCACATCACTCATTATCTTCACAGCTAAATTTGAGAATGGATTTTATCCTAGGTTTAGCCCCTCCCTATCCCTTTATGGTCAGAGGATTAGCTATGTGGGTGTTCAATTAGGACTTAACTAGTCTGCCTTCTAGTAGCAATCTATGAACCTATAAACTGGAGCATCTTATTCCTGTTTTGTATACTTTGAAAAATAGTCCAATACAAATGTACAGCTGTAAAATTGCTGAATGGTTTATTATATTTTCAGAAGAACATGCACAAATAATTTAATTTTTCAACTCTAGTAAATATATAGCTCTGAGAAGAATACTACTGCAAATATTTTGTAGTCCAAAGCAAGATAACATGGCAGTATCAGTGGTGCAACAGATCGTACACCTCACCTTAGGTGCAGAAAGCTGTGTGTTCTATTTCCATAGCAGGTAGATTGACTGCTGACACTGCAGTGCAGCATAAGGGGATTGCTGCTCTCCTGAGTATGTCATCCTTTGGATGAAATGTTAAACTTTGGCCCAATCTGCCTGAGTCTGTGGTAGCTCAAATGGATGTAAAAGATCCCATGACTCCTATCAAAAAGTATAGGGGAAGTTTCCCAACTCCCTGGTAAAATTTCCTTTAGCAGTATAAATACAACCTTGGGTCACCTCTGAGAAGACACTACTAGCCTAATGGGACTAACCGGGTTAACAAAAGGATAAAAGATAAATAAATAAATAAATATTGAATGAATAGCAATGAAAAAATATGAAAATGTATGTTAAATCACACAAAATATTTTTTAGACCAGTGCTGTAAATGAACCTGCTGATAACTGAAGAATATTACATAAAATTGTTTCATACATATTAAACTGGATGAAATACATATGTGAACAGTACTGAGAATTACAATGTAGTATGCATACCTTTCAACTTTTTTGCTCAAGAATTCTCAACAAAGCCAAAATAATGGGAGAATAAAGGGCCAAAATCAGGTATAGTTTTACATACAACTATACAATTCCTTAAAAAGTTAATAAAACAGATTTTGTATCAACATGCATTTTCTGACTAAGTATAAAACTGTAATGACTAGCATTACTCATTGTCTGAGTGTAATCCTCAATAATTTACCAAACATTTTTAAGGGACAGTACAAAAATATGAGGGAAAATCAGGGACATTCTACAACATTCTGGACAGCTGAGATTTATAGTATTCTGAAACAGCTTCAGTAATTTAGTGTGCAACATCACTAGTGTGCTAAAGTATTAATGCAGTATAACATGTTAAATTGGATTATATGTATGGTAAACTATACTGAGAATGATTTTGTCATATGCAATAGCTTTTTTCAGAAATGCAAGGTGTGGCAATACTACCAAGCTGATAGATTAATGCAGCTGCATATTTATTTTCAATTGACAGATTTTACCTGTGTGCAAGCATATGAGGAGGCAGTGTCCTACCTTGTCACTGAGGGGTGTACGCCAGAAAACTAGTTCTGGGTAGAAAGTCAGTCCATCACAGTATGCATGCATATGCACCTGTGGGTAATTTGGAAGATGAACAAAAATATACATGTCTTTCTGATGTGGGAGCAAAACATCCATCCATCCATCCATCCATCTACAACCTCTTTTTCCCATTTTTGCACATTAGGTTGGGGTGCCACATCAATAGTGGCAATCATCTAGGACCAATGTTCACACTGCTGGATAGCTATCTCTTCCATGCCACACACACATGCATGCACACTTGCACCTATAGCCAGTTTAGTGTATCTAATCTAACTACTGCTTGTCTTTGGAATGTGGGGGGGGGGGGGTACCAGGAAGAAACTCATGTGATCACAAGGAGGAGGAGAAGTCACCCCAGCAAAAATCAAACTAGAGAATCTCTTGTGGCAACTTTACTTGCTGCACCACTTTGCCACCCAAGGAGAAAAATTGGCAACCTGAAAAAAAAAACACCTATGAAAATCCCACATACTGGCAGGACAGGCATGTAGTTTTTGCTGAGAAGGTAAGACTCAAACTAGAAAACAAAGCACTCAGGCAACAAAGCTAACCACTGCACCACTGTGCCATCCAGTAGCACAAGAACAAAATCAACAAATTACAGTAATGTAAAGATATGTGTTAAAAAAAAACTCAGAAGCTTTAGCAGTTCAGGTTTAAACAGAATTAAACATATATATGTATTTTTTCTCCCCTCTGCCTGCTGACCCGGTAGCACATGGGCCCATTCACTTCCTGGAGATGATGATTATCCTTAGATCTGCTAGGGAAGGAGCCAGAGATTGAGGGTGTCATCTAGGCAGGTACTGGGTACTGTTGTGCTCTCATCAGCATCTGGACAAAGAGAGTATTTTGGAGTAAATCATGAAGCACTCCCATAATGGTGAATGCACATGTGGAACACAAGGGCTGCCATCACACCCCCACATCCACACGTGCACGCAGGCCAGAAACTTCCATCACCAGTTTTGGCAGCTGCAGTGCACACCGCTTCCCATAGAGCTCTACCTTCCATTTCCAGAATGTGAAACTCTACATCTCTTAATGTGGAACAAATGGGCAAAATGTGGAATACTTGATAACATCTGATTAACAGCCTCAGCAGAGAAGCTCACAAAATAGCTAAAATGCATTACTTTATATTCATAAAAAATCTTTTGATGAATTAATATGATTCACTACTATTTATTATGTATATCTGCTAAAATATTTTCTTAACAGTGATTGTGTGACAGACCCTTTAAATGTGGAACAATGAGGAATGTGTTCTTTTTAAGACTCAGAATGAGGAATGTTCCTTGTAATGAGGTAAATGTGATGTATGCGACTCCATATACAGCCCCCTGCTTTTAGTTCTCAGAGCCCTCTGTCTCTCGGCACCAGAGTGGCCGGTATTCATCTCCTTCCCAGCCCAAGGTAGGTATAGCCCATCCTACCTACCAGCACTGTTCAGTAACCAGATCTTTATTCCTCTATGCCACCAGCCTATCAAAGTAGTCATACTATTAGTTAGAAACAATGTTATGATAGTTTAGTAAAAACTACATTTCTGTATGGTATTTCCAAAGCTGGCCTAATATGCACAGGTATGGAGAATAGAGACCCATTGAGCTACATGAGCATGCTAGCTCTAACACTTTGTCTAAGTAGAATTTTGAAGTCATATCATGCTACCATGTGGCTGTGTGGTCTGGTACAGTAAGTCAAGGAAATGCACATCAGAACCCTAGACTTACCATGGTGAATGTTGTTAATCATGAACGATTACATGCTATGTGACACTCTAGTCATGAATAATGCAAAGATACACAGTGCCACATCAGTATTAGTCCATTTTCATGGTATGTACAGACACCAGAAGAAAGATAATACTGGTTGGCTACATCTTCAGCATCATAATCATCATGTGATACAGTACCAAACACAAAAGATAACAGAAAGCAGATTGTTGGAGAGCTAGTGGTATGAAATACTATTTACAGAGAAGATGGTAAGGCCCTGAATGCACTGTTGAAGGGGACTGTTGAAGGCAGACCAACAAATGGGCTGCACAACTTGTTAACATAGAGGAATTAAGATTTGGGAAGAGGATGGACAGCTATATAGGGCTACAATAAGCTGCAGTATTTACATGGAACTAATGGAATAAATTACACGTTCTTATGTTAATATGTTGATTTTGATATCTGAGAAGAAATCTGTCACTATTTTCTTAGAGTCTGAATGTAGCACATTTAAGCTGCACTTAAACCTTATAAAACCTGCAGCAGTAAATTAAAATACTTGAATGTGCATCTCCAGTGTGTTTTTTCAGTGGGGTGAAAAGATGTGTGACCTAATGACCATTATTCTAAGATGTATAGAAAAGTATATGAAGTTATAACTGAGGAGTTTAACTACTTTCTTGTGGAAAATATGCCAGTTATACATAGGAATTGAAACATGAAGCAGGCGTGTGTGAAATAGAACTTTTACTCATTCTGGTCTCAGATTTGAGAGTATTCCCAAATCAAGGAGCTAGCGAATGATAACAGTTCAATTAGAAAATTCTTTAAGGAGATAACCTATAAAGAGCAGGTAAATAAAATCATTACTGGGTGAATATATAACTCTGCTAAATTGCATCTGTGATCAGTATGAAAAGATATAAAACAAATAGGTGATTAATAGTAGAATAAAAAGAAGAATGCTGCAGCTTGTGACTTATGAGTTGTCTCTGCACATTGTCTCTACCTGTGTATTCTGGAAAATCAACTACTGTAGCTAAGTCCCAGTAATTCTTTCCATTCAGAATTAGCAAGAAAAATAGTCTAGTGATAGATGGATATTTTTCTTTCTTCTAATCGATTTGTCCAAAATCATTATTTTCATTTGCCATCACAGTTTTATATTTTTCTGTACATTATACTGTTACATATACTGCTTAACACATTCTGTTTTAGGTGAAGTATTTGTATTGATAAGAGTGTATTTACTGCTACATGGTGATAAGCTGCTGGCATCCACCTCTAATTGGCCAGACCACTCTGCGACACACTGTCACTTGTGTTTACAATTATTTGGCTTATTAACAAAAGTAAAGTCATAACTGGG